>NW_020526571.1:0-41137 GCF_003368295.1 Carassius auratus | reverse complement strand
CCATTATCATTTTGATATTACAGATACTGTTGTTAATCAACTCAATCATTAGTGTTAAGAGCCATCTAAAAAGGCAAGCAGACGGCCAACTGGGCCAGCAGTACTTTGAGGAAGTCTGTTAACACACTGAGGAAGACAATTCATCCACAAAACTACTAAATGATTTACATTCAGTCTACACACTACAATGTGAACAAATACACTATGATGATATGAACTCTGGGAGTGTGTGGTTTCCAAAAGTAGAAATAATTTTTCAGTATACCAGAAATTCTACACTAAGTGTATCCTCTACTTTACTTACTAAACATAATGAACTTGAAATCAATGGATAAGAATTGGATCACATGGATCAGATGTTTTATATCTTAACCCTAACAGTCAGTCATTATTAACACACCTCTGTCTGCTGTACGGATGGAGATACGGAGGTATTTCACTGTCAGCTGAGGATCCTCACACACCAACTTTAACTATGACTTTGCTTGACCAGGAGAAGAATTTAAGGAGAGGTGTAGGAAAATGTGATCTCACATGTGTACAGAGGAATCTGTTTTTGACATGATGCTAGGCAACCCAAATACACTTAAGGAATGGGTATTGCTGGTTTGAAGGAAAAGAAAAGAAAATTGTGTTCCTGTATAATGTGTGAAAAAAGATCAGATCTTCCTCAAAGTTTAGAAACCATGACCCTCCAATGCATATCTTGGGACTCTGCTTACTTTGGTGTTCATATTCTGAGAGAACTCCAGAATAGTGTCAACACGAGTCCATGCGTCTGGGTGCTCCTTCAAATGAGTCAGCACCTCCTGAGCCATTCTTTGCTAAAATAGAGAAACATTAGTCTTAACTTACACTTTAAATTAACAAACAAGTGGCTACGTATTAATGATATCAATGCTTACACTAGTGCATGAATACACACACATACATACATACAAGAGACAAATTTATTGTTATTATCAATGTTAAAAACAGTTGTGCTGTTGTTTGTTTTTGTAGAAACAACAGTAAAACTTTTTCACGATTCTTTGAAGGTCAAAAGAACATTTATATGAAATTTAAATCTTTTGTACCAGGTCTTATTTACTGTCACTTTTGAATGTAATTGGTTCTTGCTAATTTATTACTGTCTTTTTTTTGTGTGTAAGTCCTACTTACCTGTGGCCCAACCCCATGGTAAAGACAGTTGACCACATTATCAAGCAGGTTGATATCCAGTTTCTGGTTAAAGTCCAGCAGCTGTCTGGCTGCATGGTCAGCTAACATTGTCATAATTGCTGGCATAGAGCTCTGTGGGGGACAGGGAGGAAACATCCAGCAGGGGAAAGTCAAGTGAAATGAACATTTGGATACACAAATCCAACAGCTGACCACTACCCCCCTCCCTCGACCCAGGACCATCCAAAAAGCCTTATATGACCTGGCCTGCCAACTCACCAATGCCTGCTGGAGGGTTAATCCTCAATAACAATGGAAAAGGTGGGTGGCGCAATAAAGGGTAACATGCTTGCCAGAATGAATATCCCGATATTTCCACTTACTGGGCTCGTCATTATTCAATGAATGAGACCACGTGCTAGGCAGCCCTCTCGCTGACGTCATTCTGTTTACATATAACACAAGAGATGCGACCAGTTCTCCGACTTTTAGAACGGTTTTTTTCTACTCATATCGAAATTTTATAAACACGTTCAATAATGTTTACATACAGTTTGAAGTTCAATCGAAAGGCCAATGCTCAAGTTAATTCAATTTGCACCACGGACCCAAACTATTGCGTAACGAGGTAAGCATAACGGCCAAGAACCCAGAGACAAAAAGTTTGGCATTGGATGAAATTTCTAGAATTTACTTGGACGCGACACAGTAAAGCTTTGTGAGGCCACGAGTCTTTCAGGCCTTAATAAAGCGACGGTACCATAGTCCTCGGTACTGTGCAACCTGTTGATTTATCTGCTTTTTTCCACACCTCACCTTGTTTGATTAAAAAAAGCAATGGCCACAACAGGACACAGAGCTACCTACCAGTTGATTTCATGGACACGTCTTCAAAACACAACTGGGTTTGATAAGATCAGCAGCTGTTTGGCCACGTTTAAGCGTTAACATTCATAATAATGTATCGCTTTACTAACTGTGGCAACAATTACGCATGCATGTTGTCATACTAATGCGCTTAAATGGACAGCAAAACAAATACTTTAGTGCGCAATTACAATACTGGCGGTCTACAGCCGTGTCAGATGACTTTAACGGGGGTGACTGTGCAAGGATCTCCCTCCCTCACTCCGGAGCAACCCCTCCCACCAACACCATGCTCTGCACCCTACACCTGAACGCTGTGCAGACTTTACTAGCAGTAAACCAGGTAAGAAATAGACCACCTGTATTTATTTATTTTTTGCCGTTAATACGTCAAATGAATATACACAGTTCTGCGAAAGTCAAAAGAATCCTGAATTTACAATTGAAATTGACTTGCCCGAACAACATAATCTGGGACCGCGTTTATGGAGCTCGTGATGTATGTGTGACAGTTTTGATGTTACGTGATATATAACGATAGTTAAAACGAACAAAACCCAGATACATTACTCAGTCCAGCGTGACACCACCAGTGCTGAACATGAGCCATCACGCAACACACCCGCAACATCCCTCGTAAACCCTCAGTAGAGCAAAAGCCACTTCACTTTCTCCCGACCTTAACCTCCAAACGTGCAATTTCTAGGCATTTCTACACAATCTCACAGCATCATCATTCTCCATAAAGCACAGACCAACCCAAGCACTCTAGCTGTAAGTTTTCACCTCACATTTACCTACCTAAAGTCCAAAGCCTTTGAGAGAAAGAAGGTGGGCTTGTCTGCCAGAGTTGCTAAAATAATTTTTATTTGATCCAGTATTTTTGTACAAGCTTTCTGGCAAAATATCTTTAGGATGAGTCGTTGACTGGCCAGCCACACTATTCCTCTGTGAAGACCACACAATTTAGAAGCTTGATTTAAGGACCACAAGGATGTGAATTCCGCGTCAACAATCACGGCGAGTTCAGTATTTTTTCAGTCCGGTTCATGTTACGAAACAAAGTTAACCTTAAATGTGCTCTGTACTGAAGTATATTTTGCACCAGGGCGGTAATAGAGACTGAGCCTGTGCCTCCTTCTCACAAGCAACAAACTCGTAACCGGTTGAAACCGGTTCAGACTGGGAGATTCCATCTCGGTTTAGTTTTCAGCCGATGGCGCCGCGAAAAGTTTGGATTAACGTCACGCCCATGGAGGCGTGCCATTGGGCGAAGCGTTGCTAAGCTCGTCCTTGCACGCGGTCCATTGGATGGCGCGCACGTCAATCCACCCGAAAGCTCCGCCCGTTCAGAGAAAAAGAGAAGGCAACTGCGTGCAAAATGGACTTGTAATTTGCGATATTATGATCGCGTATTATTTCTTTATTATTATTTTTTTAAGGGAAATGCAAGTTTCGAGTTACTTATTTTGCGCGACTCTACCGAAAAACACCCTCTTTTTATATTTCCCGTGTGCTTTAAATGATCCGGTTTTTTATATTCAGCAACAGCGATCGTTTGGATATTATAAACATGTTCGGAAAAAATTATTTCACGGTGGACTGAAGGAGATCGAGGGCATCGAGTCCGCGAGGCGGATGTAGGAGCCTGTACTTGTGCTGATTGTACGCTGGTAATTTTCCACGAGCCACGAAGGGGAGTGGTTGGTCAGAGTCAGGGTATGATACGCATGGCATGGGTCAGAGCCTGATACAGTTGGCTTGTTATGGTCTCCATAAACTTAACTCCCGTGAAGTTAACTCCAATATGACTGTGATGTATAATAAACCTATCGAATCACTCGAAAACGTAATCATAAAGCCCGTAAAGGTGCTTCACAGGGAAGTTTAATGCTGTCATATTCTCCCTGTCCTCCCTCTTTGTAAGTCATGTGACGCAACTTAAACGTCATCTGATGGAAAAATACTGGATTTTGTGTGAGCAAAATAGAGTAGTGTTTGCACCGAACAAAGAATGAGGGAAATAATATATTGTTTTGAAATCAAGAAGTCATTTATTCTTATGCATTTTTCATAAAACTGTTACATTTCATAAAGTCATGATGTGTACTGCATGTTGAATATCTGATACAATATTTCCCTATAGTCCAGTATGTCCAAGCTCATTCTACACACCTTTTAAAATTGTTAACTAAATAAGAAGTGTTACAGTAGTTTAGACCAGTAATTTGGTAAATTATATGCTCAGCCTTTACCAACAAACTAATCTCCAGTGAAGGTAAACCTTTAATTAAAATGCCAGATTTTAGGCTTATTCTCAAACAGACACTAGCATTGCATTTTGTTATTTAAATGGGTACAGAAATAATTTGATAATCAGCTGTTGTGTGAATCAGATCCACATTTACTCCTTTTTTAAACCTTTGATTACATGTAGGTCCCATGCAGCTATAAACTTTGGAAGCTGAGATAAGTGTTGAGGAGGTTTGTGTTTACCTGACTGTGAGTAAAGTCAGTGCCACAACTTACATTTTTTTGATTTCCTTTCTTGCTTCCACCTAGTTTCCAGGAATCACAGGCAAAATACTCTGAACCCCATGAAGGATAAGATAAATGTTGAATAAATACAGTTACTGCAGGTTTTATGATAAAACAATTAGTATTTAATGGATAAAATTAAATGTATTTTAGGCTATGACTTCACTTTGTGTAACAGTAAACTCAACATTATTCCTTGCTTTGTTGTGTCGGCTGTTTTTAATTATTTTGATTAATACAATAAATCATTGAAACTTATCTGGACGTCTTGTTTTGTTTATTCCAGGTCCCAGACCATGCTTATTTACTAAGGGACCGAATGCATTTTTGTTGAAATTTGCAAAACCTGACATGTTAACTCTATTAAAGTATGTAATTAATCAACAAATACAGAGTGTCTTAAAGTTAACAAGGTCATGGGGACAACCAAAAGAGGTCATCTTGCTGAAGTGAGCAGTAGGAGGGATAAAGGAGAGAGCAGTGCACTGCATTGTGACACATACATGTGAAAGGAGGTGGACTGCTCTGTTCAGGATTGGGCTAGCTTAAGCCCGTTCTATCTGGTCCTGCTTTACCATTTACATGTAATGTCATAACCTGCTCCTCCCCTGTCACTCAAACAAGTTTGACAGTTGTCTTGTTAAGGGTGTGGTATATACTTTCTCATAACCTATGAATCCTGCCTAATTAAAAAATTTAATTTAATAGTGAATCTTTTTGTAAGTATGTCCTTGTCCCTTTTGTATGTATGTCCTTTACTACTAGTAGTATTATCATTATTATTATTAAATGATTTTTCTATTTTATTATTATCATATATTCATGAAGCATGGAGAATTGCTAATATCATTTGATGCATATCCACATTAAAATATAAATCTTACAAGAATATTCTTGTTATTTGCAATTATGTGTTGGCTTCTTTAAATTGTGCAATGTACAATAAATCATTATAAGCTATTTGTTGTAGCTTGGGCTATTTTCAGGGGTGTCTTCCTAATGATGGTCACTATAAATAGCTCTGTTCTTCTTGAGAGAAGTTAACCTCTTGACAACAACACAGACAATGAATGAGGTCTTGCTACACAGTAAATCTGGCTTCAAGAGGATCATATTTAGATACAAACAGCTCCCTCTAGCGACAATAGTACAAACCAAAACAGTAGTAATAAATTATTTTGCCTTGATCTAGAAATTATATTGTGGCTTTCCTCTATGCTTGATGTGACTCATAGCTAACTGGTGAAGTGATGTTTATAATTTCAGCGAATAGTTTATAGTGACAATGTGATATATTTAGCTTTAGAAATCCACCATTTTATGTTATTTGTTACAAATAACAATAGACAAAAGAGCATTGAATGATGAGGATATGACCTTTGACTGAGTGCTGAGGGAATGAAGGCAGCTACTGTCCGTCCACCTTTACCCTCGCTCTGCTGCATCTCTGCTCTTTCTGTTCCTTATAACTAAAATCTATCTGATAAACTCAGATTCCTGTCACCTCTAGAATTTTATTTTTAATCAAAGCTTGATATTTTTCATCTTGATGCTGAAAAGTTCATTAAGAATCTCAATGACACATAAAATGTGCACAACTGTGATGATAATAATAATAAAAAAAAAGTTTCTTGAGCACCAGATCAGCGTATCAGAATTGTTTCTGAAGGCTAATGTGACACTGAAGACTCAAGTAATATAAAAATACACCTATACCATCACAAGAAATTCTTAATAAGAGACCATTCTATAAATTCCTGTATAAGAGCATAAGCATAAGAGACTCATCAAAATCATTTTAATCACTGACCACAAACTTTTGAAATGTAGTGTAACTGTATTGCTTGTTGAAATGTTTAAACAGATAGAAATAAACTGGTAGTAACTGGTATAAAAAAATGGCAAGTAAAGAAAATCCGATAAGAATAGTTTTGAGTCAGAGTGTCATTTAAAACGGCTTGGTCTGCTTCCTCAGAACTGTCAACTTTTCAAAGTAAGAGAGAGACGACTCTTGGAAACAGAGTGATATCTGGTGAATGGTGGGGGCTATGATGGATCGATTTCCTACCAGCAGAGGGAATTAACACGGTCATTTGTGTTCTTGGCTGGCAGGCGGCCTAGTAGTACTGCAACCCAACCTGCCTGAGCTCTCTCAAACACCAACTGTCACCAAAAAAGGCAGACCGGCTCATCAAAGCTCCGCCCCCACACATGCAGAACCTTCTTCTTCCCTTTTCTGTTGTCATGGTGACAGTTGTGCTGGAAATCCTCCTCAATGATATAACCGGATGATCATGAGTTAAACGACTAATACCTTGCTTTTTATACACATGCCTCTGGTTACACAGACAAGGCTTAAGCCTAGTCTCAGTCTAGAATGCATGTCTGGGCTGTTTTAGCTGAAAGAAACTTATTGATTCTCACCAGTAATGTTTTGTTCTAAGGTACATTTATAAAAGATACTTAAATGTCCCAATTGAACTGTAGCCTAATCCTGGCTTAACCTAAACCCTGTGTGTGAAACCAGGCCATGAAGTAATTGTGTGAAAAAGCACTGTGTATTTACAGGCTTATAATTTCCAAATCGAAGGCCAAGCGATAACTCATTTATAACTTGTAACTAAAAATAATTCTACAGCAGTAAAAAAAGACATGTTTATTTTAAATGATTTTTATTCTAAGGATTCTGCATTCTACCCCATGACAGATTGGTCCAAATGGCACAGTTGTGATCGTTTCAGTGCAACATAATCATGGACCTCACAGGTATTAGTCATCAGCATGACACTTTACCCTACAGCTTCTTTGCCTACTATACAGGTTTGAGTCATTGCATTAAGACGGCTTAAAGTGCAGGGTCAGTACCACAGAGATGAGCTTTGTCTGGTCACCTGAGTCAACTAGAATGAAGCAAGGACATTTCAAACACACTGCAGCTTGGATGAATCCTGAGCTAGACATGAGATGAGATAAAGCAAAAGGTGCAAAATAAACTTAAATTGTACTAACTAAAGTAACAGATCTTTAAGTTGGTTCAACCAATTCATTAGCAGCCAAAAGCATGTATTGTTTACAGTGCAACTGATTTTATTAGGTCCATTGTTTATGTTCTATAGCTACAGTTATGACATCAGTGAGCAATCCATTCTTCTCCTGGGATTGTGATGGAAAAGACTAATGCTCTTCCTGCTGTAACTGGACAGAGTTTGGAGGAGGGGGGGAGGAGTGGAGCAAAGGACGGACGAAGAGAGTGATGGTGTTTTCTGCCTCGTCAAACAGCAGCAACCTTGTTTACTCCTCCTTTTCAGAAACTCATCCACTTATCTCCATGTTTTCTCTAAGTCGGTCTTGACAGCCCCTAGCGTGTCTTCACTCTAAAAAAAGAACAAAGTGCTGGTTAAAAATGGAACTGACAGAATAAGAAAAAGGGAGTAAGTAAAAAAGGTAAAAGAATAAAAATAAAGCTGCAAGAAAGTATATTAAAAAGTCAATAAATTGTATATAAATAGTAAACCACTCACACTCATGTTGTTCCAAACCTGAATGACTTTCTATCAAAAGACAGTATTTTGAAGAATGTACAGTTAAAGTCAGTGGGGTCCAAAACACTAGACCCCATTGACTTTCACTATATGGATCAAAATATCCACAGAAAAAAGAACATGTTTGCCTGACAAGAGCAGACAAGCCAGTTTAGAGTTAAAATAAACATGTTCCTAATCCTTCTAAATCGCATGATTGAAATCTTGAATCATAATTTGAAAGACTTTCACTCGTTTTGCTTGTCTGTGCAGTGTGTTCAGTGCTAGAGGTGACTGTGGTACCTTAGAGTTTTCTCTGAGCTGCTGTGTCGTCCGCTGGACTGAGACGAGGCCTTAAACTGGGCCTCCATCCTCGAGTAGAGCCCCGCTGCAGGCTGGAACCACACAAACACACATGAGTACAATTTTGGACTACTGCTGTAAAAGATGTAATAAAACAGCAATAAAACTTAATGATGCTTTAGCAGGTTTAGCAAAGAGATTACAGATATTTTGTACCTCTTTTATGTCTTTAAACTTCGTCTGCTCTTGGTCACCAAAGCGCATTTTAGTGAGATTGGCTATTATCTCCTCCATTCTCCTCTGATCTAGAGTGAAATGAACATATAGACATCTATCACAATCACTGCAAATCTACACATAATCTACCTGAAAGCTTCAGTGTCAGGAGCACAGCCAAAAATACCTCTAAATTATTTAATACCATTGATTAATTACCATTATAAATCATTCAATAATCTTCCAAAGAGTTGACAGATTTAAATGCTGACGGCTGGATTTAACATTCGCTGATGAGATTTTCTGGGTTTTTTTTAAGTGGTTTTAAATCACGAACCACTGAGCAATTATAAATGGTAAATGGTAAATTGAGGATCTTTGTAACAGTCAGAGGATCTGAAAAAGGTACCTACCATCCTCCCTCTGTGCATCCTTATTGTATTTGGAAGTGTAAAAATCCCTTCTCAATCACACAAAAACAAACAGTTTTTGGAAGTAGGTCAATTAAAACGGCAAACAAGTACATTTAATGAAAAAAATAAAGCAATACTAGAGTATATAAACTGTAGACTTTGGTCTTCAATAAAAGTTTTTGTATTTTTAAAGTGATAGTTCACCCTGAAATGTAAATGCTGGCTTCATTTACCCACCTCATGTCGTTCAAGATATCCAAAGATATTTTTCTCTGATAAAACACCAAAAAACTTTTTTTTAGGAAAACATTTTTTGATTTTTAAAGAAGAAATAAAAACATGAGAGTTTTTCTTTTTTGGTTGAACTATACTTTTAAATTTTCAACTTATTCTTCTACAGAAAACATAACGTGTTGGAATCACTCACATGAACGGGGTTGAGTCTCCAGATGGTGCTTTTAAAACAACAGGATAGAACAAACTAAGAGAGAAAAGTGACATAGAACAACAACTAAATCAGATTTAAAAAAATTCAGATTTTTTTCCCACATAAAAGTCCTCATAAATCCTTTTGCTTGAAATAAAAAAAGATGAATTTGAGAAATTTGCAAATGAATAAGTTGCACTCACCTTTTCTTTGTAGCTATTTCCACAAAGTCACAAACCCAGCTGTAAGGTCAGTCTTGATTAAATTGTACCTGACTGCCACCTTGTGACCGTAATCAGGTACTGCATATCAAAGATTATCGAGAGATTTTTTTCACTAATGTGTAACATAATCCACCTTGTTTTTTCAATGTCTTCTTCATCTCCGATCTCATCCTCTGTGACCTCTGACCCTGTAGTGTACTCCTCATCTTCAGAGAGCAGAGACTGCTGCCTCTGCAAAAGGACAAAGCAACTGAAACAAACAAAAATAAACAATGTTGCTGCATTTAATATTTGAGAAACTTGCTTCTTACCACCTGAAGACTCCAGTTTTTTAACAGTGAAAACGGCAAGAGAAGGAAAAATTGTGCTGTCATAATTTGAGCTTGAAAAAACAAATTTAGATTCACACTAAATTAAAGTCAGATACCACCACTGTGGACACAAATTAAAATAAAAAAAGTGATTCTTAATATCTCTTACTTAATTTTTTTTTAAAGATATAAATTAAGTCATAATTATGTAAACTAATGTACATTTATCTCACAATAGCGAATGTATTTCTTGTAGCTGTGACTTTACCTCTCACAGTGTGTATCTGTCAAAGATGCAACTATTTCTTGAAATTGAAAATTTATCTTGCAATTGCAACTTTATATCTCACAATGTAACTCTATTTCTTATTTTGAAATATCTCACAGTTGCCAATGCATTTCTTGTGACTTTACTGCACAATAGGAAATTATTTGGAATCTCAGATAAAGTTGCAGCATCAAGAAACTCAACTCAGCATATTATAATTATTTCTAAAGGAAGATGTGACACTGAATACTGTAGTCCTTCGAACATATTACAAAAAAAATATATAATTTTAAGTTAAAAGCATTTGACTGGTAGTGTATGTTGTTGATGGTTGCATAAAACAAAGTTCAAAAATAAATAAATAAAAAGAAAACAAAAAGAATCCATCTGATAAGACTCACAGCTCTGGTTTCCTTGGGTCTGTGAGCTGTAAGTATTGCGGCACTTCCTGGCACACGTTCACTACCTGCAGAAGCGTCCTCAGAGCTACATCTAAACAAATGGATTAGACCAAAAAACATAGTCAAAAGACCCAAACATTAAACTAATCAATTATGGCATTCAACAGAGAACCAATATTTTTTTTCTGAAGGAAGTCACTATAATCTGACCTCTCTGGCACACACACAGCCTCTCTGTGTAGCAGCAGGTCATTGAGTATTCTGGTCTGGGTTGAGTTCACATTGTGATCTCCGCAGTCACCACCATCTGCCACACTCACAATGTGGTCTCTTATCTTATTCAGACATACACAGGCATTCATGGTGAAAAGTCAGACAGGACATCTGAATTTAAGAGAACATATTCTAATGCAGCAACATAAACCTTGGGCATGGAGGAGGGATCGAATCTTAGGACTTTCTGGTCGCAGCACGGATAAAGACCAAAGCCATGCCATCTACGATCTGCCCCAATGCCAGGATACACAACCGCCTCTGGGTGGTACTTACACTAGCCCAAATCTGTACACAGTTATGACTGCAGAGAACATACAACATGCCCTTTTTTTAATTCCCATTTTTATATCCAACTTACTCAAGTGGCATATATATAAAAGGTATGTCCATGATTAAATTAATAGTTCACACAAAAATGAACATTTGTTGAAAATGTACTAACCTCAGACCATCCAAGATATAGATGTGATGAACAGATTTAGAGAAATCACACAGCTTTTCTTTTCATGAAACATTAATTGATGGCCTGGAGTCATGTAGATGTTAGCAGCTGTTTGAACTCATATTGACGACACTCATTCATCACAAAGAGCAAGTGGTGAGCAAGTGATGTAATGATGAATTTCTCCAAATCTGTTCCGAAGAAGACACAAACTCATCTACATTTTGAATGGCCTGAGGGCGAGCACATTTTAAGCAAATGTTTGTTTTTGTGAAAATTATTCCTTTAAATCTGCCTGCCCTGTACTAAAGTGTTACATTTTGATTTGTGAAGTACATATTTGTTTACCTGTCTGCAGAGTGAGCAGGTAAAGAGGTTGATGGTGCCCCATATCCTCCAGTACACCAGCACCCAAGACTTCAACTCTTCATAAAGCCAATTCACATACTCATGTACTTCCCAGGCCTTATGTCTACAGACACACCAATTAACAACATGTCATTATATATGTGTATGTGTATGTGTATGTATATATAAGGCTAGAGTATAAGCATTTGGAATCTAAGAATTCAATGAAAGTTTGTTTTAAACACTTTGTGAGTATGTGATTAAAATGTGACCCTGGACCACAAAACCAGTCATAAGTTTTCTGAAATCTGAATAAATAAGCTTTTCACTGATGTATAATGATAGGACATTATCTGGCCGAGATACAACTATTTGAAAATCTGGACTATGAGGGTGCAAAAAAAAAAAAAAAATTGAGAAAATCATCTTTAAAGTTGTCCAAATGAAGTTCTTGGCAATGCATATTACAAATCAAAAATTATGTTTTAATATATTTACATTAGGACTTTCACAAAATATCTTAATGTAACATGATATTTACTTAATATCCTAATAATTGTTGGCATAAGAAAATAATAATAATAATTTTGACCCATTCAATGTATTTTTGGCTATTGCTACAAAATACCCCAGCGATTTAAGACTGGTTCTGTGGTCCAGGGTCACAAATATATAACCTGGTATGATTGAATACAATGTATCCCCGGGCATCGATGTTGATTTTGTTTGGAACACAAGGGATTTTTCTCTCAGTTTCTTTGGTTAAAAGCTTAAGGCAAAGTCCACATCTGTGGAAAGAACCACAATGTTAAATTACTACACTGAAATCCACTGTTATAAACCAGAATTATTATTTATAATACTTCCAGTGCATGTCTATACAATAAATCATGCAATTATCATGCTAATACAATTTTACAGCTTGCACTGCAATGCAAAAGACTCTCACCTGTACAGAGTAGATGCGTTACCAGGGGAATCGTGATTCTTAGAACCATGATCAAATATTCTCTCAATCTTCTTCTGAAACAGTTTACTGGTAAGAAGGTAAAAATTATCAAATAAAATAGCAAAATACTTATATATGTATTTTATATAGCCATTACATTGTATAAAAAATTATATTATCTGTATACTACCATGCAAAAGTTTGGGGATAGGAAGCATTTTAGTAAGCAAGGATGAATTGAACAGTAAAAAGATGTATCTTCTCATATTCTGAAAAAGCAGCTTGCAAGTTCTTTTCAACTGTAGTTATATTTCACAATATTAGAGCTTTAAATGTATTTTTGATAAAAAAAAATGCAAATAAATTCAGACTTGCTGAGAACACAAGAGACTGTTATAGCCAGTAAATATCTAGCACCTTTAGATATTCATGTGTGTGCTGTTCTCACCATTTGAATGTGTCTCTTTTGTCCTTGAGGTCATCTGCCTCATTGTGGCTGAACAAATCAGCAATGTGTCAAGCCAGGTTGTTATTGATGCAGTTCATGTTGCATGGCGTCGCTATGATGGCACTCATATTTTTGTGACAATACTGGATACACTCCTCAACCTTCAAATCCACAAAACACATGATAATCAAACACCTGAAGCCCATTTACAACTGGATGAATAACCTCTGATGAGATCAACCAACATGCTTACTGTTCTACAACTCATTAGTGCTTGTTTGGGCAGTGCACAACACAAATGGTGAAACAGCCAACATGCATCATGCTTTTTAATGTTCACTACTACCTAAAGGTCACCCAGTTCAGAGCACACTTGCTAAATTACCCAAAACATTGTCACCCCTCACAACACTTACTAAAGTTTACATCTTCAAGAACTCAGAGGAGATCAGGATTGAGATGACATTGCTGTGCTCTGCAACCAAACACCACATAACATAACCGACATCACAAACAGCGAAACATCAAACTCACAGCCAATGCATAACCATTTATGACCACATGAAACACTATCCACCACTTACAAACGCCATTCAACCAGGTCAGAGAACACACAGTACACAACGCCTCTGATGGTAGCTTTGATCATAGAAATTAAAAACACAGTAAACACACATAGAACAATTGAAATGGTTCCCAAAAGACAGTTACCCAGTCTGGGTTTGTCCATGTGTTTTCCAAGCGAACGTTCAGTGTTGTGACTCTTGACGTAGTTCATGAGCCAGTCGAAGATCTGGATGTCAACAGTGGACAGAAATGTCCATCTCGTCCCAGCGCTGTGGGTCAACAGAAAGATACTCTTCAAAGTAACGCATCTCTTTTACCAGGAGGTTCCTCGGACACACAAAGTCCTGTTTCAGGTTCTTTGCCACATCACAAACATGGATTACCATGTTGGGGCTATGTGAAAAAAAAAGTAAAATTATTATTAGTCCTCAATCTTCTTGGCAGGATCTGCTATCTCACTGTCTGCAGGAGCTCCTTGACCAGTAGGGATTACAGGGAGGCCTGGATATATATATAAACAGTCCCATTTCAGTAAATTTTATTTACATTTTATCTATGAAATTACCCCATACAAACAAGGATAACAAAATTCAGTATATCTAGGTGAGTTCAGCACTAAATAACGGACTGGAGATTTGTATCCAGCCCCCACCCAGTGACTCACCTGACACTGAATGAGTGTCCTGATTGGACGGTGGTTCCACTGTATCTCCAGTAATGTCCAATAAATTGGATTTAATGTAGGTGGAAAAGGGTTCCGATGGAGAGCTCACTGCTCTAGTCAGTGATGACCCTTGGTCATTAACATGAGGGAAACTCCCTGTAGTCTTTAGCTCTTCAAACCTCTGAGCACACTACAAAAATATTAAATTTGCTGAAATTTGTGTAAAAAGGTCTCAAATGTGTCTGGCAGCATTATGTGATGGGAAATATTATTGTTATTATATTATATTTATTATATTTTTCGATTAAAATATTTTATTTTATTTCATTCTATTAAATATTTAATTAAATAGTTGTGGAATAAAATGGCACAAATCACAAGATCTTCTTGCTAATTTCTTTTTTATTTCAAAGGCATTCTGTCTACATAAACAATTCTATAATATTTTTCCACATTTTTGTAATTTTACAAAATTACAACTTGACTGGACATTAATCACATTACATGTCTCATATTTCATCTTAGGTACGCTCTGAGATTTACTGATGTCTCTTTGGTAAGCAAATACACTAACTTTGGATAAAAAAATACACTGTGACTGTTGGCTGTGATGGAAATGACAGTCCAACAACAGTATATAAACTAGTAAATATCTATAAAAAAAAAATTTCACACAACAAAAATGGAAATGGTTTGTGTTTTATTTCCCCCATCCATTATTTCATTTATTATTAAAAGTTGTTATTTTCATTATAAAAAGTCTGTGTGGTAAAATAATTACGTACTGAATAATTACTTTATAAAACTAAGAATTCAGTTTTTTTATAGTTTATAGTACATAAAATATAGTTAGATTACATAGTTAAAGGTCCTCATGTCTCTTACCTCTTTAGGTGTGAAACCTGGGACCAACTTGGCAACATTCTCCCAGTTGATTGGCTGAGGCGAAGCCCACAGTGAGCTCAGGACCATGTCCAGCACCAGGAGGTTGTTATCATATGGAAAGTTATTATTAACAGAGCACAGGCGATTCATTTCTGCAAAGGAAGAAAAGTATCATCTATTGTAGAAAAACTTATATATTTTAAGAATAACCTAAATAATTAGAATAGATTAGCTCTCTTTCGTCCCTTTGTATTGAATTTCAGAGAAACAAGGACAATCTGAGGGAATGACTATGGAAGCATAAACAGGTGCTGGTCATATAATTAGAATATCATCAAAAAGTTGATTTATTTCACTTCAATTCAAAAAGTGAAACTTGTATATTATATTCATTCATTACACACAGACTGATATATTTCAAATGTTTATTTCTTTTAATTTTGATGATTATAACTGACAACTAAGGAAAATCCCAAATTTGGTATCTCAGAAAATTAGAATATTACTTAAGACCAATACAAAGAAAGGATTTTTAGAAATCTTGGCCAACTGAAAAGTATGAACATGAAAAGTATGAGCATGTACAGCACTCAATACTCAGTTGGGTCTCCTTTTGCCTGAATTTCTGCAGCAATGCGGCGTGGCATGGAGTCGATCAGTCCGTGTCACTGCTCAGGTGATATGAGAGCCCAGGTTGCTCTGATAGTGGCCTTCAGCTCTTCTGCATTGTTGGGTCTGGCATATCTTATCTTCCGCTTCATAATACCCCATAGATTTTCTATGGGGTTAAAAGTCAGGTGAGTTTGCCGGCCAATTAAGGACAGGGATACCATGGTCCTTAAACCAGGTACTGGTAGCTTTGGCACTGTGTGCAGATGCCAAGTCCTGTTGGAAAATGAAATCTACATCTCCATAAAGTTGGTCAGCAGCAGGAAGCATGACGTGCTCTAAAACTTCCTAGTATACAGCTGCGTTGACTTTGGACCTCAGAAAACACAGTGGACCAACACCAGCAGATGACATAGCATCCCAAACCATCACTGACTGTGGAAACTTTACACTGGACCTCAAGCAACGTGGACTGTGTGCCTCTCCTCTCTTCCTCCAGACTCTGGGACCCTGATTTCCAAAGGAAATGCAAAATTTACTTTCATCAGAGAACATAATTTTGGACCACTCAGCAGCAGTCCAGTCCTTTTTGAAGCGAGACGTTCTAACACTGTCTGTTGTTCAAGAGTGGCTTGACACAAGGAATCCGACAGCTGAAACCCATGTCGTACATACGTCTGTGGTTCTTGAAGCACTGACTTCAGCTGCAGTCCACTTTTTATGAATCTCCCGCACATTTTTGAATGGGTTTTGTTTCACAATCCCCTCCAGGGTGCAGTTATCCCTATTGCTTGTACACTTTTTTCTACCACATATTTTCCTTCCCTTCGCCTCTCTAATAATGTGCTTGGACACAGAGCTCTGTGAACAGCCAGCCTCTTTTGCAATGACCTTTTGTGTCTTGCCCTCCTTGTGCAACTTGTGATTGTCAATGGTCGTCTTTTGGACAACTGTCAAGTCAACAGTCTTACCCATGATTGTGAAGTCTACATAACTAGACTGAGAGACCATTTAAATGCCTTTGCAGGTGTTTTGAGTTAATTAGCTGATTAGAGTGTGGCAACAAGTGTCTTCAATATTGAACCTTTTCACAATATTCATATTTTCTGAGATACTGAATTTGGGATTTTCCTTAGTTGTTGGTTATAATCATCAAAATTAAAAGAAATAAACATCTGAAGTATATCAGTCTGTGTGTAATGAATGAATATAATATACAAGTTTCACTTTTTGAATGGAATTAGTGAAATAAATAATTTTTTTGATGATATACTTATTAAATGACCAGCACCTGTAGGTAGCAAAATTCAATTTAAATGCAAATTATTTAAATTAGTATGCAATTTAAATAATAAGATTACTGTTGGAAATGGCAAATGTAAACTGCAAAATTTACATTTTGCACCAAACTTTGCACATGGAAATGTAAAATACAGAAATACATTTCCATTTTGAATATTGCATTTTAAATTGAATTTTGCTACCTGTATGCTTCCATAAATGACAGCTGTTGAATTTGATATCTGTTAAAATGAGCTTATGGGCTCAGATAAAAAAACAAAAACGAACAGTGCTAAGAAAATACACATTTCTCAGCTAGAATATTCAGTGTGTGTAACTTTAAAGATGCTTATCTAGCATCATAAATAACAGATCGTTGCATTCCTTACGTTTTTTTTTTGTCGCATCAACCTGTGAAATGCTAAACTAATTCAAACAATCACATCACCAGTTTACCCTGTTGCAGATTTATGTGCTGTTTCCTCTGGTAATAATGCTCTTCTTTCATACCAGCTGAGAGGTGCAGATAACGGGCTGGGTATGAGGAACATCAACAGAGATGCTGTGGCTTACTTTGATTTTATCCTGGTAAAACTGTAAAGCTCACGTCGACACAGCATATACAAATAATAATAAAAAGACAGAAATTCGGCGATTTGGTGTGCATGACTACGCACGCCGGTCTCTTTCCTCTTGCTGAAGTGGCTCTTGTTAAAATGCCAGAGATGGCAGAGAGAGTGATGCGGCGAGTGCCATGATGTCGCTCTTTCTGCTGAGATTTGTCAGGATACCAAAGCTCGTTGACCCGGACCCCAAAAAGAAAACCGCTGTGTCGTGCTCTCTATTTCCGGTGCCGCAGTGCAGCAGGTGCGCGCCGGCGTGCCCGTTGCTAGGCGACAGCCCCAACATTAAATTTGATTGACGAGATTGTTTTTAAAACGGGTCCCGAACACACTCAAATGCATTTAGTCGTCTTTTTAAAATACATGCTGTACTTTTGAACTTTCTTATCGTCAGTGAATCAAGAAAAATCTGTATCGAAATCAGTAACTCAGTAAATTATAGTAGTATTTCATAATATTACCTTTTTTTTTTTTAAGAATAACTAACTTTCAAAACTCACTGCATTAAAGTGGGGTTCGGACAAAATAGAAAAATATTTAGATAAATTCGGTACACCAAAGCTCCAAAAATATAAAGATTAATTGACAGACTCTCACAAAGGGGAATGTTTTGAGCTATCTTCATCTGCTGACTTTATCTTTTTTTGTACTGCTTTAAATAAACTAATGCAGCTCTAGTGAGCATAATACGTTTTAAACAAAAATATTTTAAACACATGAATGACCCCAAACTTTTGATGGTAGAGTATGCTACTGAGTTAATGTAACAGATGTTGTTATTATTAATGTCTTATTATCTTTATTTATTTACATTTCTTACATTTCAGCTACATGACAATGTCTGTAATTTTCTGTAACCTTGGAAATGCTGGAACTTTACTATACAATTGAAAATGACAGGAGATAATTTTTTTTATTATTTTTTTTACGTATTTACTGGCAAAATAATTGCTTGTATTTACATAATTGCACACTGTGTTAGTGGTATGAAAAAAAAAAACAAGCCTGAAAATGCATAAACTAATTCTTGATACAACACAACTTAAAATATTAAATATTCACATTTCAGAAAGATGAACAGTAATCTAAAACTCCTACACTAGGAGAGATTTGTGATAAACACTGCATTATAAATTTAGACTGATATGACATCTCATAATTTAAACTAAGCAGATGCATTAACTGTGTATGCTTGAAATGACCCACATTTTTGTAACAATTTATGTTTGATGTGAGCATATCAAAACAAACTGAAACCGTTTTCCCTAATAATTATTCAAAATATATCAATGTGTCTTAACACAATCATACAAACTAAAATGCTGAAATACCCAATATTTTTGACAAAAATGAAATGTGAACAAATATTGGTAATTGCTTTGAGCCTAAAATTCTACTGAAATTTACAGAATTAGGTGTTGGACTAAGTTACATTCACACAACAGTTTGGACTAAGGGTGATACATTCAAATGAAAGATAGACTTTTTCTCCTAACTCCCACCAAGACACATACACACACACACCTCCCTGCACATACAAATTACTCATGAGTCCATCGTTTCTGAGGTCATCACTACAGTATCACTGCTTTGGTTTGTAGAAGGTTGCACCTCCAGGGTAGCATGAAGGCCTTGTGTTTCACTGTAAACAGACTCCAAAAGCTCATCTGGATCTGATGTGGTAGGGACCGCCTGCCTGGAGTTGGGAACAGAAGCTGTAGCCAGAGCAGCTTGAGGTGCTGGAAGGTTCTGGTCAGCCTGCTGGGTCTGTGGCATCCTCTCTAATTCTGCATGCTTTCTGCCTCTCCTCCGGCCCAACACTTTGACATAGTTGGCAGGTACGAGGCCAGTGGTCTGCCCATCCACACTGGCTAACAGCCAGCCACGCACCCTGGGCTGTTGTTCTGAAAATAAGAGTGAAATACACTGAGTTCAAGCTTTAAGTCAGTGTTTATAATACAGAGGAAAAACACAAATTGGTTTTAATATGCTTGATTAGTGAATTTTTAAATGTTACATTGTTTAATATGAGAATAGTTGCCCCACTAGCTAGCTAGTGTTTTATGCATGTCAAAGTGTTTTGTTCTTTTACCTTTAGGGGCAAGATTAAGCATGTCTCCAGCCTGTAGAGAGATTTCTTCCTCAGATGCAGCTGTGAAGTCATACTCCGCTCGTGCTACCACATGGTCATCCTCCCCACTTGCCCAGTCAGTGGCTATAAAACAGGACACAGACACATGCTTCAGAACTTAAACACAGCACAAACATACAGACACAGTTACATATTCGGACACATACAAAAAACAAACAAACTACATACACATTTAGGTCATCCAATAATTTCTATAGGCTGCTGATAAAGATGTGCATACTTAACTCTGCAATAAATTCAGTGTCCTAAGTGCTGCTTCAGAAGTGTAAAGCTTCTCTCAGCTTTTATTTGTGGTACAACACACACTACTGTTCTAAAGTTTGTTTTAGAAATGCATTATAATATTTTGCATTTATTTGATCAAAAGTACAGTAATATTGCAAAATATTATTAATGTTGAAAACAATTATACTGCTTAATATTATTGTGGAAACTGTGATATATTTTATAGAATAGCAAGCTAATTTATTATTATATATAACTAACTAATTATAATATAACTAATTAATTTATCCTAATTATTTAAAAAAAAAAATATTTGATAACATCAAATATAAGTATAAAATATAAGTATTTATTAATTAATTTCTTAATACTAAAAATCCCCAATTTTTGGAATGGTAGGGTAAATCATTCTCAAAACGGGTCCTATGATCCCACATTAAAATCAAAATATAAATGGCAGTCATATATATTCAGCATAATACTGGTCTCTAAAACTTTCACCATTGTCACAAACTAAATAATAAAGCAAAGGCATCCTTGGCTTTTTAACAAGTCTCAAGTCAGACCAATAGATAGTGAAAAGAGTGCGTGAAGTTTAAGATGAAAACAGACAGAACAGGAAGGGAGAAAAATGTCTCACCATTTTCCTCAGGATCCTCAGCAGACCGCAAAAGCTTCCAGATCAAATATGGCCCTCCAAGAACTACAGCAAAAAACAAGAAAATGGGCCAAGATTTGACAGAATTTGCTCTGGGGTCATCAATCCCTGCTCCTCTGGTTCCTGAAGCAGACACCATGGAGGAAGCGGCGCTGTCCGCCCACAAGTCATCCACCTCTGAATCCTGGCGCAATCCTAGCAGCCTCTGCAGCCTGCGATATAGGTATCTAAGGGTCCTAACCAGAGCGAAGGCAGACAGCACTTTTGTGAAATGTATGCGCAAACGGGAGAAGTGATTGGCCACATCCAGGACAGCACGGAAGCTGTTGTAGACAGCAGAGAACGTAGCGTCCATCATCATGCTGACTGAGGAGAAGGCGTGGACAATGCTCTCAATCGACTGAAATGCTCCACGGCTGCTTTCCTCTGCCTGCTGGACAAAGCGGCTTGGTGGGATCTCGTCTGTTTGGTTATAACGGTTATAACCCAGGTTGCCTCCAACTCCATAACCACTGTAGCTGTAGGGGCTGTAGCCCCCATAGATGGAGCTCCCATAAGGGCTGTATGAGGAGGAGAATGAGCTGTATGAAGGGCGGTATGCTTGCTGGACTGATCTTGGAGGAATGGGCGGTGTCACACGTGTTAAAACTGGAGGACCAGACACTGATGGCCCACTTCGTGATGCTGATCCAAAGTCAGTTGAGCTAGATATAATAATAATAATAATAATAATAATAAAAATGTCAAACGAAACACCATATATAATAAGACCAATAATAATAACAATAACACTGTTGAAAGTTGCCAAGTAAATGTATATTTAAAAGTAAAAGACAGAACACAGCGTGTACGTAGGAGTGAACTTTGACGCTCACATGCAAACACTGACGTGCTCGAGCACGAGCCAAGCATTAAGTTTGCGTAACTTATTACCACAAGTAAAAGTGTCAATACAACCCAATATCGAATTAACACAAACCGTATGCACATACATATTCGTTTAATAACTAAACACCGATTTGACAAGAAAATATAGTTTAAATATATAAGAGTTCGATAGCTAACAGGCTTGCTAGCGATCCTACACTCCGTCTTTTGGATGTAGTGGACGAAGTAATACGAGTTTTTACGAACCGATAGTTTAGTGGTGCCCTCATAGTTCCAGGGATCCCCCTTTCCCATGGTTTTGGTGGAGGGTGGGCCATTATTTTATATTTCAGACCAAAGTCGGGCTGCACAGAACAACAAACGTCATAAACAGAAACTGGCCCACACGCCAGAAAAAGCAATCGCTCCTTCACATCGTTCTGTCTTGCGACACGAGACTAAAGCAATCAATCTCTGAATCGATTGCAATGTACTTTTTTGTACATTGCTGTCTTGTAATCTCAAGCAATTTGGTGTCATTTGCCTCTAAAATAATTGAAACCGGACTTCTACTATTCGTCTGAGGATGCACATCAAGCAAAATCACCCTTTTCACATGGTAACATCGTGACCGTGAGACGTCCATGTTGTAGAGGTGTCACAGATTTGACATAGATTTAAAAAAAATAAATCATAATTTGTAGACTTAATTCATAATTCTACTTAAGACTTATTGCTTAAGTCGTACTTTAAAAATAAGCATAGCCTATAAAGCGTTTTTGTTTCCAGTCTTTAAAACGCTGTTGTAAGAAGTGGGATTTGAACCCACACCTCCATTTGGAGAATATGCCTCAATTCCTGAGAAGGTAGAAACCCTTGAGCCAGAATTATTTTGAAACTGATATTTTAAAAGCTTTAAGTTGCTTTCAGTCATAGTATTTAGAAAAAGGAAAATAGTAATAGTATTTTTATTTCAAATGTCCAAAACCATTTTTCAGAAGTGGGATTTGAACCCACACCTCCAATGAGAGAACTGATGCTTCTTCATCTGAGAAGGACAACAGTTAGAAGCTTTGACAGAGCAGAAAGGCACCCTGGAAACTTTGTTGTTTTATTACCTAGCTCAGTGGTTCCCAATCCTGGTCCTGGAGAACCCCCAACACTGCAAATATTTGGTATCTGACATACACAATTAAGTGCCTTGTCCAAAATACCCACACTTGCGGTCTTGGCCACTTGAGAATGCATGTGCGTGACAGGAAGTAAATGCGCAAGACTGTCCCAGGTCTTAAAGGGGTTATATATTGCATTAAAAATTTTCCTTTCTCTTTGGAGTGTTATAAGTTCTTGGTGCATAAAGAAGATATGCAAAGTTGTAAAGATTAAAGTCTCAAATCTAAAAATATTTTCTTTATAAAAGTTAACACTCGTTCACGCCCCCCTAAAATGCCTAATTTAAACACGTCTCCTACACGTCTATGTCACTGTGTTGGGAGATTTGCATAACGGCGCCCAAATGTTCATACACAAAAAGGTGGCGTAACTTTTATTCACTGTATTGTTGTTGTCGCCAACAAAAAAAAGAGAACGTTATCCACTTCGTCATGCCTAGAGCTGATCCGCACTGGTTGCTGAAGAAATACATCAACTTCGCGACAAGGATCGCCAGATCTGCTTTCACCATGAACAAAGCAGAGTCGTCACATGTGGTTGCTGCAAGCCCACCGCCTGCTCCTTTCTCAAGTCCACTGGCCATTCCTCACTCAAGCCAGCAGTGTGTGATGCATTTTATGGAGGACTGTTTCCTGAACCTGTAGTTTTGCATAGCATACATTGGATCTGAGCTCAAATAAAGTTCTCAAAACTCAAATATCTGAGTTCTATAAAGTGGGGCAGTTCCAACTTTGCAAGGACAGTAATTAAGCAAATTTTTTTATATATTTAAAGAATTTGCCACTGAGGATTTAAACGCGAGTTTTGAGCAGTGTAGACTAGCACTTGTTGTTTGTTGTTTGTTGTTTCTCTGATCACAAATGCAGACATGGTTTTATGTTTATAAATATAATATGGAGATATGCAACACAATGCGTAAAAATACAGTATAAGACATTATAATCAGTAATTATGTCCCCACTGGATGCAACAAATGCCTTGTTTGTAATGGGTTTTATTGGTTTTGTCTCATCAAGCTGGGACTCGGCATCACAGTATGTTAAGGGGCATAATATTTCTGTCACACGCTTGAGGTATTCAGCCAATCACAATGCACTGGATAACTGGCCAATAACCGTACACATCGCTTTTCAGAACAATGAGCTTTTTAAAAAGCGTTTCAGAAAGGTGGGGCATAGAGGAGAAACAATATACATTATGTGGAAAATACCTGTAAACCACATGAAAACATTGCTTAACACCAAATACACAACATAATGTTCTTTTTAGCAAAGTCATATGACCCCTTTAAAAACGGCAAAGCGCAGTTCCCTTAATGCTCACTAAATCCACACTATCTTGTGGACAAATTAAAATTATGTTATATTATACTACTGAACAGTCATTTAGAAGTTGATTTTAAAATCCAAAGAATTTAAAATTAAAATAAAGCTATGTAAAGACTTGCATTTTTACAACACTATAGGTGTGTCCCATCAGGTAATGAAAAGTTGGACACACACTTGTGATCTTCATCCTCACCTGAACACTTGGGCCAAATGTAGGAAAGATGTCATATAAGTATAGTTAAGTGTTCAAGTGCAAAGACTGCAAGTGTAGGTATTAGGACAAGGCAGTTGTCTTGGACTCTTCACTCATGAGCTGATGAGTTGAATCAGGCGTGTCTGAATAGGGAGACATCTAAAATGTGCAGTGTTGGGGGTTCTCCAGTACCAGGATTGGTAACCAATGACATAGCTGAACGCAATAAAGATTTTTCTAAATTATACATAAAATTCTTACTGTCATTAAAGTCTATTTTCAGACCCAGACTTTCAATATCAAACTGTAAGAATCTATGATAATCTAAAAAAGTGACATAAACAACCCCTTTCAGTATTTATTGTATACAAATAATTTTTATAAATTGTTCCATTCTTTATAATTATACAGATGTTAAATTAAATATAGACACGTTAACTTAAACATCTTACAAATGAAACCACAGTACATCACAGGATAGTAAATGCAGACAATTATATAATATCAGAGGCAATATGTCCTAAATGCGTAATTGCTTGGTAGTTTTGTGCAGCACTATATTTGACAGTCCACAAGATGGAGCTGGAGCAATGTTCACCTCAGCTTGAATTTGGTTTACAACTATTGTAATCTATTATAAATGTGTCTCTGGACTGCAGTAGATCAGATCTCCAGCAGCATTGAAACATGAGTTGATAAAGATCAATCAGGATTTGTGAGAGGGTATTTGCTGCCAGCCAACATGGGGATTAATTATTTCAATCAAGTTAATGGCTGCACACCCAGTGGTTAAACATATTCACTGCTGTTGGCTGAGAACTCAACAGTACTCAGAAGCAGTTCCTGGCTCAGTATGAGAAATTTTATTTTATTTTTTTAAAGATTCGAGAAAGATAGAATGAGTGAATGATGCATTTATATAGCACTTTATTGTGTAGCTATTGTTGTACACCCAAAGTGCTTTACAATAATGTGATGGGGTCTCTCCTCAACCACCACCAGTGTGCAGCATCCACTTGGATGATGCATCGGCAGCCACTGGACAACGGCACCAGTGTGCTTACCACACATTAGCTACAGGTGTTGAGGAGAGAGAGATAGAGCCCTTCAAGTGGTTGATAGGCCATATAAGTGCCTCTGCATATCTCTGTTCAATATTAGGCCTACTTGCAAATCTAAATACAGCATGTGCATTGATTCTATGAAATATGACTGTCTGGCAAGATTGAATTTCTCTGCAGATATGGTCTATTTTTTCAAAGACAATTTTTTATATTATGCAGTGATAATGCATCACTAAAACTGTCATTTGACTATAGTACTGTCTAAATTTGTATCACTCATCAGCCCACTAATCTCAAAGGGACAGGTTATTTATTTATTCATGTATTGAAATGTTCAATACTATGCAACCTTTTAAATGGGTAAATTATGCAACCAGTATATATAAATGATGATGATGATGATGATAATAATAAAGGTTCAAGAGAGGAAATAATAACCTCTAAAACTGTAGTAAAAATTATGCCGCTTCACTGATCTAAATACAACATTGCAAAACACTTCAAAATCATTTATTAAACAAAAAAAAATGGTTTGGAGCCAGATTGTTTG
Source organism: Carassius auratus (assembly GCF_003368295.1). NCBI lineage: Eukaryota > Metazoa > Chordata > Actinopteri > Cypriniformes > Cyprinidae > Carassius > Carassius auratus. The sequence goes on along the minus strand of NW_020526571.1, from coordinate 15,185 downwards.
ATTTAATGCACGGAACATCCTATGTTTTTTCATGGCCTTTGCATTGTATCATAATTTCCATTCAGCTGGAAAACAAGTTCCCTGTTTATGATATTTGCCAGCTAAAAATCTTTATTGCATATAGGCAATGTTATGGAAAAAGTTAGTGAAAAATCGTTTTATTGTTATAATGACAAAAAAAAAAGTGCGCTTCCTGCGACAATTGTTATGCGTTATTTGTTGCGACCACTGCCATTCGGTCGCTGGTCGGCAGATGCCGTCATGACGCAGGACTTCCAGCGCGTTGACGCGATGTTACGTTCCACCAATCAGCGGCAGTTTCCGAAGCCCAGGAAAGGAGCAGATGATATGGCAGCTTTGTGAGCGGCCAGGTGGAACTCGCTTTTGTTTAATCGGGCTGACAGCGGAACATGAGTACACTTTAACCCGCACGCCGCAGCGGGGGATCCGAAGATGATATACCTGATATTAATCTCTGCCTTCTCCGGGGCCATCGTCACGCTCCTTCTGCAGCTCTTACTGCTGTACCGGAGGAGCCCCGAGCCTATCGCTAGGACAGTTCAGTATGTCAATGCAGTTCCCGATCCCGCACTGAAGGATTACTTTAGCAACCAACAAGCCGAATCAACGCAGCAACAATCAGATATCGCATCGTCTGCCTCCAAACAACCAGAGGCCGCTTCCCCGAAGCACCACGAGACCACCGTCCCCGGCAGCAGCCCCAAACAGCAGCCGTCCTCGCCATCGCCTTCGCTGAGCGACTCTCAGCACACCTCCAAAACAGAGACATGCGATTTCCTCAATGCCATATTTCTGTTCTTATTCCGCGAGCTCAGAGACACCCCAGTCATCAAACACTGGATCACCAAAAAGATCAAGGTAGAGTTTGAGGAGCTCCTCCTGACCAAGACCGCCGGGCGTCTGCTGGAGGGGCTCAGTCTGCGGGATATCTCTCTGGGCAACTCCGTGCCCGTCTTCAAAACAGCAAGACTCATGAAGCCAGTGGCTCTCAATGAAGACAACATGCCAGAGGAGCTCAATTTCGAGGTTGACATAGAATACAATGGCGGCTTTCATCTGGCCATTGATGTCGATTTAGTATTCGGGAAATCGGCTTATCTGTTTGTGAAGATGACCCGGGTGGCCGGCCGCCTGAAGCTGCAGTTCACCCGCATGCCTTTCACGCACTGGTCCTTCTCCTTCCTGGAGGACCCGATCATAGACTTCGAGGTGAAGTCTCAGTTTGAGGGCCGTCCTCTGCCCCAGCTCACCTCCATCATTGTCAATCAGCTCAAGAGAGTTATCAAGAAGAAGCACACCTTACCAAACTACAAAATAAGGTAATTTCTTGTGTCTTACTGCTGTCACTTGCTTACCGCTATACTTCTGTCACTTGCCATGTCAGTGTAGTTCATCTGGGGTCCCGGGTCTGGAGTGAATGTCCTCAACTTTGGCAGAACAGTCAGAGTTTAGGGGCTTGAAGATGAATTATTGCAGACAGTTGATCCCAAAAATCCATTACTTGCAGAGTTCTTTTTCAGCTGTGATTTTGCACCGAATTGTCAATTATTTAAAATTAATTATTTATCCTGATATTTGACAAAATGAAACGGATCAATTATAAAAAAATTAATAATAAAGATAAATAACATTTTTAAAAAGCAGCAGAAGTATGCTACTAAATCTAATACGGCAGCTACTAATTTATAGTCATTTTTACAATAAAATAATTTTTGTAAACTAAAAACGAATTATTATTGTAATACATTTATTATAATTTTATTGTAATAACAACAATATTTTATAATATATTTTACATACAAATAATAATTTTAAAATATAACATTTTATAACTACAATTTGTATGTTTATATCATAATATTTGTAATTTCTTTGCCATCTTGACGGTTACATTTTTGTGTGTGTAATTAAGCAACAATTTTCTTTTTTAATGCAGAATAAAAGACGTTAATGAAAGACCTTTCATACAACACATTAAATAATTTGCTGTTGTTGATTATGTTTATTGAGAGACCTCCAGAATGGTGGCAATTAAATTTAGACCTGTTATTATGTGGAAAAGTGTAATTATCTGTAAAAGATATGTCAATCTATTTTCTGAGCTCTGCTTTTATTGTACACAAAGAGTCTCAAGAGGTTGTGGAACCGGTAGTGTGTGTTCATGTCTAAAAAGGGTTGTGAAAGTGAACAGGCAGAAGGACTGTGGCACTAGATTTCTGAGATTATTGGTAGAGTTGTGTGTCGAGAACCGCAAGTGTGCTTCATTTTCCCCGGGTGAAACTGGAAATGGAGGCCGCCTTCCCTATTCAATCACGATTCCCTTTACTGTGCTCATATTCCTGACCGTTAAAAGTGAAAACAACTTCACTGTTGTTACTTCCTGTTTTTAGCCGAGAGAAAAAAATAAGGTCTATGACTAAGGCTTTCATCCACGCTGTGGATTGATTGCTTGTAGGATTCATCCACCTACACCTCAATGTTCTCTATTACTCAGCATTGGCACACCTAAAACGGTTGGTTGCCAATAGAGACAGAACGACACGCATCATATTCTGAAAACCACGCCCACCACACTTGTTTTTTTGGTGATCGATGGCTTCTAAAAACGCAGTTCTGGTGTCTTTAGCCGGAGTGGGTGTGGCCTAAATGCGCTCTCTCTATATAAGCATTAAGATATCTCCGAGTGTGTGTGCTTTGATTGGATTTATTAGGTGTTTTATGTTTTTTAGGTTTAACATCGTAGTTTTTTGGCTCATCAAATTGCTCATCTTTCTGTTGACATACAGTGTCTGTGTACATAATGTGCAAATCACAAAGTCAAACACAGCACCGAGCACCACACTGTGATTTTATCCATTAAGCTAATTGTAGTGTCAATGGAAGGAAAAAACAGCTGGATGAATTTAATCTGTGTCAGTTCGAATGGTGCATTTGAACTTTGACCCCACACAGCTGGGATTGTGAGTAGTGAATTAGATCACTGCACTCTTTGTTGAATGTCACAATGAACTATTGATAAGAGTGTCTCAATACAAGAGCATGATTAGTAAGGAGAGTTTAGGCTTCATCAGAGATATCTTTTCATAACATTTCTCTCTTTCCTTTGGATTCATGCTCCTGAATTGACGCTGTGCCCTCTGTTATACACCATAAGGACGCGTGCTGCAGAACTAAAGAGTTTTAGTCATCACAGCACGCACATACATAGCCGGCAGCAAACTTACTGAAGCTAAACGCTTAACATTACTCAAAGGGAAAGAACTTCTCAATGAAGTGAGACATTAACTGATACATTAATTTTCTCAGTATTGGCAGCTTCCCAAAAGTCACAATCACTTGTTTAGTGTTTGAGATGAGAGATTTTTCCTCTTATGTAAGTGGCATTCATGCACAAGTCATGTTTTACTGCCCCTGATTTTAATGGTGTTTGCCTTAGGGCTGAAATGAAAAGTACTTTGTTTAATTTGTGACGCGAGAGGTGACATTAAGGCGCTGACAATATTCTCTATTAAACAAGTGTGTCCGTGGGAACTTTGTTTCAAAAGCAGACAGCGAGCGTGGCCCAGGGACAAAACAAGTGGGCAGACCACAGTCCGTTTCAGTCATCCCTGTGTGTGGGATGAAAGTGTCACAGTCAGATGGAGGAGGTGTTCAGAACTGGACAATTGTATGTGTGTGGACAAAACTGCCGGAGGCTTACGTAGTGAGGTTGAAATGCTTTTATGGCAATAAATATGGCACGATAAATTAATAGATTTGCTGTCTTTATTTTAGATAGCCGTTTTGTGGGACACCAGGATGAAGAAAGAGTTTGACTTAGTGATTATAGTGGTGCTTCTGGTGAAAGTTGAAATGATTAATGGCTCGGATAAAATAAGTTTTCGGGTTTTGTTTTTTGGAATACTTACCATACTGCTGTTTCCTATTTGATTAGATATTTGATGAATAGAAGATTCAAAAGAACAGCATTTATATGAAAACTATTCAGTTTATTGTAACATTATTAATGTATTTATTGTCTTCATTTAAACGTATTCTTTCTGAATAGAAATATCAATGTCTAAAATCACTGAAACCACTTTCTTAAATTACAGCATTTATGTATATATTTATGCCTTCATTAATTTAATCAATTGTTTTATTATTTTTTCAATGTTTCTTTTTCTTTTTAGAAAAAATATTGGTGACTCCCCCCCCCCCCAATATAAGTAAAATGCAGAATAGAAGAACGTTAATTGTCTGATGTTTAGACTATTGCACAATTTACATAAACTCTGCATTTGCACTGAAAGGTGAATCAACGTACATTTTCGTTGCTCCTTTGTCCAAATGTAGATCTTAACCTCCTTAAAGGCAGGACAATGGGAGGTCTTAACTCTATTTAACGTGAAATTGCCTTCTGCACTGCTGTGGCATGAACGGTCTATAATATATTTGGAGACAATGTGTGTAAAGAAAAGCATTAGTTTATAACCCACAGTGGCTTGACTGTTAAATGCTGAGTAATACCTGAAGTACTATAGTCTAAATGAACTATGGAAAGGTTTATTACAAGCTATTCAGTGTACAGGAGTCCTGTACTGTGTACCTGTGGGGGTATTTAAAAAACCCAGGACTGTATGACATCATCTCTGGTGCATCCTGGATGAGCTCCATGTCACAGATGGCCAAACCTTGAGAGTCAGAAATGAGCATTTGTTGTTTATGTCCATTTACCTGTTCTTCAGGCATTGCCGCGTCTCAGGATGTTGTGATTAGAGATGTAATAGTGAAGGTTTCTCCCTCCCCATCATTTGCAGTTCTGCTATCTCAAATAAATTATGAATGATGTTCTCAGATGTTGTAGATGTTTGATATATAATGGTGCGAGACAGTTTTTGTGATCTCTAATCCATACTGTTCTCCGGTTACACCTGTTGATGTCACGTCTGGTGTGTTTGCGTGTCTAGCTGTTATTGATAGGTGTTTAATGACACCTTCTGTTCTCAAAGATGGAGCGACTCAGTCTGTATGTTTGGGTCAGTACAGTCCCAGTTGGCAGGTGATCTGTACAAAGAGTTACTGATAGACCCCTATCAGCTGCATGCCCTTGAGCGAGGATCGGGACAAATTTTCCTGACTGTGCTGATGTAATGGTCCAGTTCCTCAGAGGCATTAGAGAAACACATTCTCAGTAGAAAAAAGCACAACGTTCGATCTATCCGTGTGACAGTGATGGAGTTTGACTTTTTAAATGCCCCTTGCTAGAGAAACTGTCAGAGCACTTGTTTGAAACTGTCGACTTGCGGCTTCTTCACATTCAGAGCGAACAGGAATTGATGTGTCATGATTAACTAGTAATCTAGATTTGAAGTGAGATGCTATTTTTGTGTGCGTATGAGTATGACAAGAGCTGACTGAAATCCCCAGCTCCAGATCTGATTGGCTGGCTTTACTTTCAGGATTAAGGACACATAGTGTTTGCGACTCATGGGTATTTATTGAAGGAAGGACGAAGAACCACCAAAATGTCAATATTGTAAGCACTCCGTTGGCTGCAATGGCCAATTTTTGATGTCATGAGAGACAGCATTGTTTGTCAGGACAAACTTTTAAGGACTTGTTTTGTAAGATGGACACATTTGATATTTAATGTGTTTCTGCCACTAAATAGCCTGTGAAGCTAACATGACCATACACTTTAATACAACAACACATTTCTTTTTCTCAAAAATTTGTTTCAAATGTTTGATAGATGTAGTTTGAGGCACCTATAGCACATTAAGTGGATATCGATGTGAAAAGCTATGTTGTTTTGTCTGTAAAATAACCATTACTCTATTTTGCATATGGTTGCACAATATTGGTACCATATTGGTAAATAGTGATTGCGTTTTAAAATGTATTGCATACATACCAGCCGATAATGGATATTTAATTGGGTTATTCTGTGTCAAATCAACCAGATGTCCCGGGCTCAACATTTAGATTTGGTAGATTTGTTTTATTTTTATTTTCTGTAGAAAGGCAAACATGTATAGTTATGACAGCAAAAATATCAAATGTCACAGATGTAAATTTTCTGAGTAATCCACTATGTTGTAGAGGCAGGTCAAAATGACAATTTTTACCTGATATTTGGAGCCAATTTACACATTTTACTTTATTTTTACACAGAGATTGGTAGGTCTTTTAGTAAAATCTGTTGATTTTGGCAATATTAGTTTCATTTTATCCTAACGGTGACCATTTAAAAATGGCAAAAAGCACATCTTGTGTTTTTTTTGTGCCTCAAGTTTGCATGCCTGTATTAAATATATTTTATGATGGTTCAATCCCAGAAATATGGCGATCTTAATGCGGCTCCATGAGTAAACTGGACAGTTGTACACGTTTGCAATGTTCAAAAACCGAATGTGGGTAATTTTGCATACTGCTGATACTTAATTCTTTTAAGGAGGAATATCTGAAGAACAAATAATGTTGAAACTAGAAATGTACCCAGTGATTTTCTATCAACACAATTGCAGCATACTTCATTGCCATAAATATTATTTTTCCAAAGTTTGCATGGCTGGAACTCTAAAAGTATTCAAGAAATTTTAATATTCTTCTATATCCTTCCCAATATATGAGAGACTAAATCATATTGGGCCTTAAAATGAAGTCTTGGGGAAAAAAGAAGTTTCATAAGAACAAGAATCTAAAAGGACATTAAGATATCTTTAACACTTGTTGAATTAAAGACTTGTAAACTTGGAGAGGCGTGTTTTGTTCAGTTGTTTTGTTAGAGAGAAACCAGATACATTACTAGTTTCACTATTATTTGTTCTTCAGACATTCCTCTTTAAATGCTGAGAGGAGGAGATATATACTGAGTATCGGATCGGCAAACCTCTACTGAAAATGTGAACAATTGACCAGTTTACTCATGGAGCATTTTAAAATAAAGATACCAAAAGAAGAGTTTGTGAACCAGAATCTAAAACGATATTAAGAAATCTGTAAAACTTCTTGAGTTACAGGAATGCAATCCTGAGAATTATTATTATTTTTTTTTCATAAAATCTAATATATATTAGGGATGCACAATATACCATTTTGGCTATTAGTCAGTATTAGATTTTTTTTAATCAGTTAATTATTTTGTTTTAGGTATATTTGCTTTGTGTCCACTATTATTACCTTTTAGTTACCTTCCAGCACTCTAAGTTCAACTTAAAAGCCAGTAACACTGTTAAATATAATTATTAGCAAATCTTAAAATGAATATCCATTTTTCAAAGTGTACATTCTAATATTGTGATGACTAAATTCGCTGGTGTTTAAAGTGACTGAATTTAGTTTTTAGTGTTTTTGAATTTAGACAAGATAGTAAAGAAATTAAATATATCAGCTATTTATGAATTATCAGCCAGATAATGAAAAGGAGACAGATATAAGTTTTGCCTAGTTAACTATGCCCTTTCTCCTTAGTCGGCACATTGAAAAGGACTTCCTCGAGTGATCTATCAGTGACTCAGTTCCTCATTCTGTGGCTATGCAGTGTGCACTGCGGCCATCTCAGATCATCAGACTTGACCATGATGGAAACTTACACCTCATTCTGTCTTTTTTCTCTCTCTATTAAAGTCCACTTACATAAGTGCTCTTCAGAAAACATCTGCACTTCCATCTGTACCCGCTTACAAATACTTATTTTACACCCCCACCTCACAATACGCATGTTATTTCTCTTTCTCTTTCTAGACTTAGAGAAAGCCTCATCAGTGCATTTTAAAAAATAGTTACGTGTCCCAAGCCAAATGGCGCTGTGACATCAAAATGCAACTCAGCCATGTTTCATCTGACCTCTTAGGTGATTGATCCTCATATCTCGAAGTGTAAACTTGCAGGGAAGGACCTTCTGTGTACATTTGCAAATACAGTCTGGCCAAAGTTCAGCTGGGATGAAATCCCTTTATTTTTGCCCTCTAATGCTCTCTTTTTGTGTAGAACATCAGAGACTAGAGAAAATGATCACATTTTGTAATTACTGTCACTTGATTACATCACAAAAACTCCTGGGAAAATACAAGTATGATGCGTTTAGCTGCTTTTGTACTCATGCCTGAAAATACTCTCTTCTTCACAAATTTGTGCAAGTTAGGGCTGTGTATAAAAATTCTGGTTGATGCATAGAATCCAATGTTGTGACATAATCAATAAATAGCCTGTACTATTTTGTCTAAATAATTAAAATACAAAAATCACTAAAAATTGCAAGTACATTTAGGCATCCCAGCATTATAATGTGCATCTTGAGATTTGCTAAAGGCTACATTTTTTTCCATTATTAATGTTTTTTTTTTTTAAGATTAAAGGAGTGTTTGAAGGTCACCCAAACATTAATTTAGCATGCAAAAAGTAATAAATTATGTAAAAAATTATTGATAAAGCCAAAGTCAGTATGGTACTCAAATTGTGCATTCCTAATGTAAATTTATATTTTTTGACAAAGTTTGTAATGGTTCTTCTTGAATGGTTTCCATTTCCTGATAACTATTTTATAGTAATTCATGGCTGTTATCAAATAAAATACTCATTCTGCAGTGCTTACACGTGCAGTGTACAGGCACATTTCGCAGAATACACACGGTAAGCTCCTAGCGCTTTCACCCGATTGGCAAAGTCATACCTGCAGCACATAAAAGCAAAGCTGATTTGGTTTGTCCTCAGTGACCTGGCTGTGGTGAATATGAGATATTTAGACAGGTGCTGGTGATATGAGTGGGTTTTAATCCGGTCAGCAGCACATCTCCAGTCAAAGACACAGCAGATGTGTTTGTGTGGCTCACATCAACTTTATTGCACGCATCTCTTATTATATAACTCTTATAGACTGTTTTAACTCTACCAATGACTGTTAGACGATGATTAAGCATGTATGAGAACTGTAATGTATAAAAATATATTTGTTGCAGTATGTAAATTGATTATGCATTTATCCCTTATAATTATGGATTGTTAATGATGTTAAATGACTGAAGTCAGTCATATATAAATTGAGGTATGCGTGTGAATGTTTGTGTGTGTCTGCATAAAATGTGCGTGTATTTTTGTAGTTAACCAAGGAATGTCCTGTGGATTCTGAAATAATTTGCAGATATGGCAGAAATCTCAAATCTGTTATCGAATTAAATTATTGTGCCATTTGATTAATGGATTAAAATGGGAAAGGTTTTAAAACATTTATTTTTACGGCTTACACTTAACACCTCAAGAGTACAGTGTAAGATAGATGGGGATCAGAATAAGGCCTTCAGTCGATAGTCATCTGTTGGCCTTTTTCCCTGAGAGCTGCTTACCACAAGTATTCTCACACTTCTGCTGGAAACCCTTGAAAGCACTTTAAACAGCGAAGCATTCTGCCACACAGGTTAAGTGTTCTTCAATTCAGTTCAGTAAAGTTCATCCCCTTGAAGAATATCTTCTGTATGCTATAGTGAAAGGTACACAGGATGCTATTGTAAAGATAAGACCATGAAACAGTCTTCCCACTAATTTTCTCATACTAAGAGAGCCATAAAGTTAGTGTTTTAAAGGGAATAGTTTACCAAAATAATTTGTCATGTCATCGTTCTCTCATCATTCACTCACTGTCAGTTCATTCCAGGCTGGTATGATTTTTTTAATTTTATTAAGAAGATATATATATAAAAAGTTCAAGCTGCTCTCTTCGATACAATAAAATTATATAGTGACCAGAATAGTGATATTGATACAAGAAAAGTATCATAAATGTGCTCCATACAACTATGTTTAAGGTGTTATTCACTGAAGATCTCTTACGATTAACTAAAACTGTTAAAAATGTTTAATGTTTGTAAGCCGAAATAATTATTTTATTGGATGAATAATGTGTGAAAAAACATTTGCCTTGGCAACCCACTAAAATTGAAATGTTTGAGCTGAAGTAATAAAACTACTTAATAAAAACTGAAATAAACTAAAATGAAAAATATTAAAACATAAAAATAAATGTTAATTCATAATAGCAATACATGTTATTTAAGTTTGATAAATAATACTACAATAACATTGGTATATCCTGTGTCAAGACATGCCACCCCAAGTTTGACATCAGTTGTGCCAGAACATCATTAGTTGTTAAATATCTAGTAATTACAGAAGTGTTGATGAGATTTGAGAATATATATTGACAGAATTTTGTCATTATCATGCTAAAGAGTTGTTGGTTTATCCATGATGAATTTCCTTCAGCTACCGACACTAAGAGCCACACAGAGACTGCTTTGTTCATTGACTAGAATAGTTGATTGGTATAATGGATAATTGCTGTTGTACTATAGGCTGGTGTATGTATGTGCATGTAGCTGCTTACAGTTGGTGTAGACTGCAGGGTCCAGACTTGAGGCATTACATTTTTGTGTGAGGTGAGTGAGTGTTGTATTTTTAATGCTGCACGCTGGCTATGTTCCTGTAACTGTGTTGATGGTAAGTGATAGGGCTGCGCTCCATGCCCTGTGTTTGCTCTGGAACAAACTGAAGTCATGTCCTGCAATTAAGCAGCGGGGAAATGGAGAGGGAGGAAGGGGCACAATCAGAGTGTTACTAGATCAGGATCTTGTTCCTAGAGCTTTGCATCATGAGGTGTCTGAACAGGAAGGCAGCATTTCTCATTTTCATACTTTTTTTAATTTCATATTTTTATTTTACATTAACTTCAGTTAAAAAAAAAACACATTTTAATAGTTTGTTTTAATGACCAAAACCAGCACTTGTAGAAGGATCATCAAAGATGGTTGTAAACCGGGTCTTCAGGTAAACAGAGTTGGGGTGAAAGATCAAGGTTGTCAACGAATTGCACTTTAGGTAGTTTTATTAAGTTAGTTCATAAGGGTGGTCACTAATACATTTCAGTCATCTTTGATTTAAAGCATTTTTTGTGTGTGTGTGACTTTTTTTTGGTCCGCAAAGCATTATGTCCATGTGACTGCCCTAAATCATGCCTTAATCTCAGGATTTTTGCTTCTGAAAGCCCCATTAGTGTTTACACAGAAGTTAATAAAATTGTCTGTTTGTGTTGTGTGGAGGAGCGTTTCATTTCACTTCGACCTCCTTTGTGAAAGCATGTGATTTCTTTTCCTTTTCTTTTTTTTTCAGGGACATTTCAGCAACTTCCCCAGCAAGGTTTTCACAGATCTGAAATGTTTAGGTATCGGTACAGTTTGTGTATTTAAATGTAAACATTCATAAAGTCCTTATGTCCCCTCTGTGGTCTGTCAATGATAGTGTGAAGATTTTGTGGTCCGTGCATAAACCTAATGATTGCTTTTGAAAATGGTCCCTTCCTAAGCCTGTTTCCATGGCAATTTGTATGACGATAAGGCCGAGAAATCGATCTGTCTGGAGTTTTCAGAAAAAGGTTGATGAAGCAATATCTGAGACCGACAGGTTTTATAATATTTTGTACCTCACAAGGGCAAATCAGAGGGCTTTGTGTATAGAAGGCTCCTGTTTTAGGAACACTAATCTCTCAGGTTATTAATAGCATTAAAGAGTCTTGAAATACCACCAGGCCGCTCTCCTCGGAGTCAGAGCAATGCTGCTAAACTCTATTAGTGCTGCTGCATTCTGCATAATTAAATAGTGTTTTTAAAGTTCCTTAATTTCAGTCCGGTTTGACTGTCTTGAATGATTGAACACATGACATACACATTTTTTCTCGTAGACAAGTTGAAAGTTCATACTTGCAACACAGGCACGAATATGGGATGATCTGTCACACTACAGAACCCCGAAATTCGAATCTCCCTTTACTAAAAGATTTAGTTCAATACTTGGTGGAAATAAATATGTGGGGAAACTCTTTAAAAGCATCTTAAAGGAGCAGGTAAATTAAGAGGAGGAAGCTCTAGATGAGTTTTTTCCTTGTTGACTTTCGGATCCTGTTCTCTTCATTTCATGAGTTTTTTTTGTAGTGGGAAAAAAGTGACTTCACATGATGAGTCGGGGCGTTTCACAGCCGAATTACGTGAAGTCACTCATTATATTTTGACACTGATGATGTAAGGGTTTCCATGAATAGGGCACAAAATACTAGGACCTAAAGATTTTTATTTGACGTTAAACTTAAAAAAAAAAAAATTATATGAACTGTTATACATTTTTGATTGTTTTATTTAATTTATAATACTCCGATTATCATGCTGAGTTAATATTGCGTTGGATGTTACTAGGAAAACTACAGTGAAAATCAGATATTGAGCAAAGGCATAAGATTTTTGACATTTTACATTGTAGTTTTCACTTTTGTTTTGCTTGAAACCTACCTGTCTTGATGATTTACATGATCTGAAAGAGCCTAAAGTCCGAATCTGCTCTTCTGTCCATCAAGTCTTTGTGTGGAAGGACCAAACACACACACTCTTTTTCCAGTAAGGGTAGAGTGAATGGGTTACACAAACCCAAAATGACCACTGACTTTGCAAACATTTCCTATTTACCTTATGATTCAAATCATGACTTACTGTTTTGCAATAATGAACTTGGAGCCAGAACTACTAACAGCTTGTGCCAACGCAACCCCTCTTTTGGGCTTCAACTTCTGTCAAGATTTGCTACAGACACGCAGTGAAAAGGGCATGTTTCTGCATGTGACCTTCTTGCATATGCCTTTGTAGGACTTTCCCTTTCAGACATTTAAGGGAGCAGGGTATATAAAGCATGCAATTTGATTTTCTAAGGTTTGCGACTGTCAATTAAAATGTGCCATTATTTATTGCCCAAAAAAGCTGTTAGCCATTTGACATGACTGTGATAGCTGGTGATTTGCAGTGCACTACTTTGCAGATTGGTCATTATGGAAATGAACTGGATGTGATCTCATGCAAAATTGGCCTGTTTAGTAAATCTTGCCCTCAATGTGTGTAAAGATAGCATTATTATTGGTTGTCTGATGAATTTATCTGTTTTTTGATTGACAGGTACAAGCCCTTTTTTCCTTTCCAAGTGCAGCCACCGCTGGCGTCATCATGTGACCTGGACATCTCCATCCGAGAGACACTATTGTGGAGGGGCGTCTGCGTGTCACACTTGTTGAATGTAGCAGGTAGGGCAGACTTCTGTTGCTGTGCGTGACACAATCAACATTTACTTAACCTTTCATTTTTTGGAAGGTTAGTAAGCAACAATAGGGGCATAATAATATTAATAATGCACTGTCATTAAAATGCTGGACACTTTAAGCAGATGGTCGTTTATATTATGGGATAAAAAAATAAAAACGTTATTTTAATGCTGTATTTTAAGTGAATTTAGGCATCATAACATTGTAAATGTACGGTATGGGAAATCAATATTAATTTTGAGATTTGGGAAACATTAATTGTTAATCTGTTTAAGAATTGGAGTGCTCACTTTAAGTGAGCATTAAATTAGGAAAATAGTAATCTAAAATAAAAATATGGGAAAACTGTCATGCACAGTTGAATAAGTACAGCTTGTCATGTGTCTCTTGTGCAATATTCAGTGTTATTTCCGATCAGGGATATTAAATTAATTTTGTACCGCTAGCCTCTATTCAATAATTGCTTTTACACCTGCCTTTGTTTTCTTTAATTCTCTTTCCTCATATATGTTGTTCTTCAAAGTAGTAGCACATATAAAAACTTACAAAAACATTCATATAAAGAGTCTGGAATTATATGTGTGTATTCAGGTTTGTACACTGCTGTTTCTTTTTTTATTCTTTTGGGACACAAAACTCAAAGACAGCCATAACATTCTAAGCCAGTAACATTTGAAATGGCCTGGTTGCAAGCTGTTGTGTTTGAGAACACACACACACAATGCAACAAAGCTGTATTCTTTCTATTGTGTCTTTGTCAGATTAGTAACTGACTTCAATTGTGTTTGTAATGGGCTTTCTATTAATAATGCAGAGCCTTTGACAATTACAAACCCAGCTCAGCTCTGATGTGTACACTCTCACCACACTCTCACACACACTCTCACACACACTCTCACACACACTCTACACACACACCACACACACACTATTTGTAGGCTGTACACTATGTCCTTCCATGTAGCAGTAAGTTTAGAGCTTGGGGAAGTTTGTCTCAACTGTGCTGTGGCTTTTTCACCACCAGAGGGCAACAGTGGACCAGTCATGCTTTCTGGAGGGCCTTTTGGATTTTGGTTGCTTAGGATTTAGAAGGAGCTTATAGTTTACAGGAAGGAGGCCCTCCAGGAGCAGGATTGGCATCACTGCTTTTAATTACAAATCTGATGAAAAAAATTAATATATATTTATTTGTTTTAATGGAGAAAGTGTCACGTTTTTAAGCAAAACACAGAAAGCAAATACAATTTGGTACTAAAAACTCACTAATAATCTATACATCTGTTCTTGCATATTATATTTTTATATTTTATAATTCATTTATACTACCATTCAAAAGGATTTTGTTGTTGACTCTTATGCTCACCAAGGTTGCATTTATTTGAGCAACAATACAAGAGAAGTAATATTGTGAAATTTTATTGCAATTTAAAATAAATGCATAGATTATTAATTTAATATGATATTATTATTATACATTTATTTTAAGTTTTGAAGAATAAACGCAACAGCATTTATTTGAAATAGAAATCTTTGTAACAAATGTATTTGCGATCACTTTTAAAAGTATAAAAAAATGAATTTATTTATAAAAAAAAAATCGAACTAATCTCAAACTTTTGAATGGTAGTGTGAATGTATTTTTTTATAGCCATAATGGTTCTTTTCTTTTAAGTGCTTGTAATGATAATGTTTAGCCAGCAGATGGCAGTAGTAGCTTATAAACGCTCATTTGAACTGACTGTCTGTTGATCAGGTTTCAAAGCTATTCATTTCTTTTGATCACAGTATTAAAACACTATTTCCTTTTTTGTTTGTCCAATTCAGCTATTGTGTATATAAAGTAATATTGTATATAATTTAGTTATTGTTTATGTACTCTGAAATATACCAGTACATTTAAAATAATGAAATGTTTTTTTTTTTTTTTCCTGTGTTCTCTCTACAGGTTGTTTATCCTTGCTCATATGAAAGGGAGACATATGTTCACTGCACCCTAGAGCTCAGCTCTGACGAATGGCGGGAAAAAACTCGCAGCTCCATCAAAGAGGTACAC
>NW_020526570.1:0-55956 GCF_003368295.1 Carassius auratus | reverse complement strand
CTGCGATGGAGGACGTCCAATCAAAGTGCTACTGTCGCCTGAAGGCCATGATTATGTGCAAGGGATGTGGCGCATTTTGTCATGATGATTGCATTGGTCCATCCAAACTATGTGTCTCATGTTTGGTGGTGCGATAATGGTCATGAGGATGAACTGCAACTTGTTCGTTCATTTATTGGCTGCATCCGAAAACTTAGGCAGGTGACTTGCTGCATCGCTCCCGTATCAGACAATGACTTTGCAGGAAGCGCTTTTTGCATGAAGGTACCTCATGAAACTGAAACTCCGACTTCTGAGGCAGAGTAATGGTTAAATGATCTACATCAAAATATCGAGAGCTTTGGTGATAACTAAGTGGATATTTAATTACTGCAATAGTAATTTCTCGCTAGAAATGACATAAAAAGTGGAAAACGTTTATCAAAAAACATACAAAAAGACCTCAACTTTCAGACGCCACTTTATTTTTTGGCTTAAACTGTCGCAGAATGGAATGCACAGCATTGTGGGATATTAAAATCAGCGAAGCATACTGTACATCTATGCTTCCTTCAAAAATCGGCCAGATGAAGGCATCTCGGGAGACAGGAACTGAAGCTATCAATGACTTCAGACGTGCCTTGATGCCTTCCTACCTTGGAATGCGTCCTCCGAAGGCCGCATTTTTGAGTTTTCGGATGCAGCTATTCATTCAAAAAGAAGCAATCGCTGAGTGAGGGTAACAGAAATGTTACGACAAGTACAGCAGTGACTCTCTCGCTGTGGTAACCTGTTTCTTGTATCCGTTGTCATTTGATAGGCAAGATGTTGTGCTGAATGGGGGTAAACTCCTTTAAGAATGAATTTGTGGCCTGCTAATAGTGCTGTTTATTTGCACGTACATTCTGCTTTGTTTTAGCGGCTGATTCAGGAGTTATGCAAATCAGGTAACATGACCAACAAGCCTGTGTTATTCTTGCAAGTCCGTTTTGAGTACTTCGATGTGGCGAATTCAGCAGACTACCATGATCTGGCATGATTTACTGGGACTGTTTAGTCTGGCGGCAGTAATGCAATCCAGACACCCGAATCGCCTCTTTAAAGTGCCGAAAGTGAGCTCGACTACACTGTATGTCTGGATATGTATCCATGCTTTTAATTTGCAGTTTGAGCGCTTTAAGCGCCTGGTTAAACTGGATTGCGGGTGCTTTGTAAAGACGCCACAGGTTTTTTGTGGCGAAATGCAGAGCGCAAAATTAGTCCAACTGTATAGTAATTTTGCCAATTTGTTTTTCTTTACAATACAAACATAAACAGCATGCTAGAAGATGAGGTGTGAAAAATGTGCAATGCTGATTAATACTTCCTCTCATTCATTGAGCACCTTGTTTTAGACTCAAGACTCAATATTGAACAGTGGCAATATTTAAGGCTTGTTCTATTTTTGTACTAGATTTTCAGGAATGGAAATGAATTTACTACTATTTTTGTAGATGTAAAAAATCATGATTCCCTCCAACCCTCAAATTTCGGATCTTTTACACATGATTCACACTAGTTTGCTGGATTAGAAACCGATAACATCAATATTTAGTCTTTGCACATCCTGTTAAGCTATTTGTTGGTTGGTTTAAGCCTTTGTGACACAAGCAAAAGAACCACACGACTGAAATACCAATTTCTTTGCAGAATTACTGTGAATATGTACACCTAATATATTAACCTGCCTTGATACTAGGTTTATATGGTACTTTTCAGAGTTATTTATGGGATAGAAGGGAGTTGGTCAACAGGCTAGCACTTCTCTAGATCCTCTAGACAGATTTATACTGATAATGGCAATAATTTGTATATTTACAATATTTATAAAATTGAGAACATTAGTCCATTTACGTCTCATTTTCTTCAGAAAAAAAAAGGATTTATTAGCGTTGCACTTTTTTATGTTCAGAAAATGACTTTGCTAACGATCTATAGCTTTTTAAAAAATGATGATTTGTAAAGATTGAAAGAAACAAAGCACTTAAACAATCTGTTGTACCCTCTCAGGAGCAAAACCAGGTCTTAATCATTTCAGTAGCCTGTGTCTAATCAGTTTACGTCACACAAGTGACATTGCCTCTAATTGGAATAGTAAAGGCTCTCTGTAACCTTTGTTTTTAGGGATAGGAAAATAATGCAGAGTATCAGCAGCAAAACTGCATGAGCAATGAAGTTAAACACTCAGAAGGGAGATTTTATGAAGATTTTTTTCTTTTTTAGGATTGTAAATACCAACTTTCTGTTACATGTACAAACATTTCTACAAAGCATTCTTGTATCTTGCCTAAACATATCCGATTGTCTGATAACTAAAGATTTTTATTTATGAAATACTGTCCAACACATCATATTTTAATCATGTTTCAACATTGAGTGGTGTGGTTTAATTTCTGTCCTGAAACAATTCTGCTAAACAGATACATTTTGATACCCATAGTTCTATGTATGTTAGGAAAAAAAAACATATATATATATATCATCTGCCAATTACAGGCAATAGAAATGTAAAACAATTTTAGATCAAATTTGCTTGGTAATATACCAAAGGCGATTTAAGGGGACTAGATAATTAGATTTTGTTTTTAATGTCTGTCTAGTTAAGCAAAGTAATATATTTTAAGTAATATATTTTAATAAAAAGAAGTCTATTTACAAATCATCTTAAAAAAACATTTAAGAAACAGGGTATTTACTATATCTTTATATTGACTGTCCCATTTTGTTATACCTTTGTTTAAGGTGTACATAAAAGTTTTACACAAGTGGTTTTTTTTTTGTTTTTTTGTTTTTTTTGTAGTACCAGGGTTCTTGTGATAAGTCTGATCTGTTGATATTTTTGTGTGGCTAGTTTTGCCTGTGATGGATTGATGTGTCCTCACAGGGGATTTTTAATTGACTAATAATATGTGTGTGAAACTTGCAGCTCACTTTATTGATTATTGAAAGTCCAACTTCTTACATAAAATAAAAATTACAAATCCACAGGTTTATGTTGTATGAATCAAAAAGTAACTAGCGTGGTGGTTGGGTTGTGCTGAAAGTCTTTGGGTGTGAGGTTGTTTCAAGGTAACTGGCTTCCATTGGCTTTTATCAGTGTAGGTAAACTGTCGCTTTTATTTACTTGTATATATGCAGCATTTAAACTCGCAAGAGACTCATAGAATATAACTGTGATATCTCCATTATACATGATATCAGGCCTTAGAATTTCTTTGAATAATAATAATAATAATAAAAAGATATTTAGGTTTATCATTTCTTGAAAATTATATATTTTGTCAGAGGTGTAAACAGCAGCGTCTAACTGTTGTTGGTCATCTACTGTTTTCATTACCTGATGGAGCTGCAACGCGTGATTTACCACTTTCTCTAACGCCAACCTTATATTCCTGTGACATTTCACAAAACACTTGGATTCTTCATTTTTGAGGCAATGTTTTCATCTGCGGACCCCTGAAATTATGTGACTCTTAGTGGCAGGAGGTGAACTTGGATTGGCTTCCACAATGTGTTTTTAAAAATTTTTAAGTCCGATATTTCATGTAAAATAAAGGTGAATGTAATATAGTAATTGTAATCAGCAATTGTAAGCAAAGTGTATTTTATCAAGAAACAATATGAATAAAATGCTGTAAAACAAATGCAGTGATGGGATATTTTTATGTAATTCGGTTGATTTCTTCTAATTATTTTAAACAATAAGGTACAATACCAATGACGTATTGCATTAATGTGTTATTTGCTGGAATGTTGCTATGCTGCAACACTAGTGAAATGGTGAACGGGTGTTCGAGTCATAGTTTAATTTTCAAGCAGTGGAACACTGTATTGACCATTCAGAAGCCAGGACTATGTTTTATAAACCCAATTAAAGCATCCATTTATGTCCAACCTGTTCTATTTGCATGTCATTTTAAGTTTCATACACAGTTGGAAGGTGGTGTCAATATAAATTATGAATTTAGAGTATTAGTCAGAATCAGAATCTTTTTTTTTTTTTTTGCCAACAAGTACCAAGAATATAACTTGGTGCATTTAAGATTGCATGGGCTGAAATATGTTTTTTCGGTATATGAATATACAGATATAAATGTAATATATTTATTTATAATGTATGCCCGTTTCTTAAAAGTACCAAATTTTTAGTTTGTTGGATAGGCTATTTTATACTTGGATTAGAGGAATATTATTCTGTTCTGCTCTCTTTCTAGAATGTGGAACAAAGTGCAATTTAAAATAATTTATTTACCCAACTAAGGAATTTCTAATATAAAATGTAATACAGTATTTATTTTTTACAATGTAATCTGGTTAAATTTGGACCGAGATATTTTATTTTATTTTATTAGGAAATTATTTGATTTGTTTAGCCTTTATGATTTGGTTCTGGTTTGGTTGGTATGTAATTTTTTAGCTTTTTTTTTTATCTGTTTCTTGCATTTGCAAAGATATTAGTCATAAGTAGACTATATCTCATATGGACTTGTGATTTTATGGTAGCCTGTGATGATCTATTAATTTAGAAATGTAAAATAAAAAATAAACATCTTTATGTGTCTTTGACGTATACATAAGCGTACAAAATGAAAATATACTCAGCATATTTGAGCAAGCATATTGCACTGCATTAGCTACATAAAACTTAACAGTCGGCTAAAGGCTTAGTATGAATCGTGTACATGAAGAGCAATAGTGCAGCTCAGTGATGGGAAGGCAGGGGTGCTCTGCTGTCCTCTGCTGTCGGCTGGTGCTCAGAGAAGCGCTCGTGCTGCAGTTCCTACAAGACCCAATCAAACGGAACGCTAACCACGGCACAAATATGAAGATAGGGGAGCGCAGCGCTAGCGAGTTGCTGATTATTGGGTCAATATTTATCAGTCTATATTAAAAAATATATAAATATATATATAATTGAAACGCAAGAGCGCTATGATGAAGATGATTATGCTATGCCAGGAATCGAGCGCGAGACCGTTGATCGCTCTCATCAGATGCTGATGATGGTCGCGCGACCTGCGTGATTTCCTCCCGCTGGTAAGACCGTCCGCTAATGATGCTTTCGCATTCAGATGAACATACAAACACAAACGTGTCCTCAGAATATCATCTCACGGATCCAACTGATCATATAGCACCTTATTTATTTAACACATCAGGTGTATATGAGTTAAATACAGATAAAATGGCCGTATACATAAAGCTTAGACGTTGTCATGTAAACGCATCGGGGGTGTAGTATTAGTATTGTATACACGGGAGTGTTTGTACAGTGTGTATTTCCGTTGGTTGGTGAAAAATCCTCACGTTGAGTCACGTCAAAGCGCGAGTCATTATAGAGGAGAGGTGTGTTACTTTTGTTTTAGTGGGCCAAGTCTTCACTTAGTAGTAGCCTTTGCAACATGCGATAAGATTAGCAAAACAAACGGAACGACTTGAAGCCAGAAGTCATAGCGTCAACGGTCTTTAACGGTCAGGAATGACATAATGCTTTAGTGGCTTTCGTTCGTCAACGAATCGGTTCATTTGAGTGAATCTTTTAAGTGAACGAATCTTTTTCATCTCCATGCACTGACTCGTGTTTTTTGCCTTCCTGTCATTACAGTCCAAAAGTATTTGAGTGCTTCCAGTGAAGAACAGTTCTTTATTAAACAAAAAACATCAGTTTATCTGAACAAGCTGTTAGCTAAACTCGGAATAACACTGTAAAACCTGCAATTGTTACCTGATTCAACCCATTACATATAGTTTTGTTTGCATAAATTAATGTTTTAATTCAGTGATGTGAAATAATATTTTTTACTTGAATAAAACCAGTTAATTTAGATGTGCAACAGGTGGGTTTTATAAGTAAAACTCACTGCTCATTTTCTCCATTGGGAAATTGATTTTTAACAACTTGCAAATCTTTGTGAGCTCCAGCATTGTTAATCAATGGCATATGCATTTGTTTAAGCCATCTGTTCACTTTATTTTAGCTAATTTTTTTAATAAATGTCTGACAGCAAAATTCATGGTAAAAAAACTACATTACCCAAGATACGGAAATTCCACCAATTGGAGAAACAAATTGCACCAAAGGGTCTCTGCAGGGACCGCACTCTCCCATGAAACACTGGGAATTATTTAATCATGACAGTTTCACCATGCTTTTAAAATACTTCAATATTTGAATATCTATGCATGCAATAAGCTCAAAATATATTGTTTCTATATATAATCAGATATCTATAGACTGATTGTTAAGTGAATGATTTAAAGGAGTAGCTAGCTCACGCAAAAATGAAAATTGGCTGAAAATATACCCACCCAAAGGCAATGCATAAATGTAGATGAGCTTATTTCTTTATTAGAACAGATTTTGAGAAATGTAGCATTACATCACATGCTCACCAATGGATCCTGTGCTATGAATGTGTGAGAGTTTAAACAGCTGATGAAAACTTCACAATAATCCACAAGTAATCCACATAAAGTTGTCTCACCTGAATCAGGAGAGAAATACGCACAGCTCAAGTAATGTTTTCAAGTGCAAACAGTAAATAAATAGGTCAGTGGATGATGTTATGAGAGGACAACGGGGGATGGACTTTGTCACTAATTATGGATTTTGTGATGGTTTAACATCAATATGCCTTAATTATAGATTTGTTTCTTACAAACACATTCCTTTTCTCTTCACAAGACATTAGCTGACGGAGCCGAGTCATATGGATTACTTTTGGATTATTGTCAAGGTTTTATCAGCTGTTTGCATACGGATGGTATGAATCAAAAGTTATTGGGATTTATAAAAATCTCTTCTACTAATGGAAGTAGCAAGTAAATATGAGTTGACAGCTGTTGTTATGTTTTATGTTGATGATAAGAATTTAAATAACTAATAACTATAAAATCCACATTACTATAATATCCAGTATTATGCATATATTTTTACAATCATTACATTCAGAGTTTTCTTTCATTGCTTCCCTGTGACTCCTCAGCAGCTGGTTTTTCATCTCTCTCTTGTTCTCTTCTTGTCACTATTAAGTGGCTCCTTAGTGGCTCTTGTTTCATTAGCTTACAGGATGCGGTCTGTGCAGACACTATTGTCATACATAATCAGCACTAGCACAGAGCAAGAGAACTCAAATGCCCTTTTGTGAATGGGGGATTTATTCCAGGGTTTATTTTTGTGTGTGTGTGCGTGGATTGGATTGGATTTGATTCCCCAGATGTCAACATCAAAATGTTTTTCCTTATGTAGGAGCTTCCTGGTTCCTTTGCATCACCTTATCTGAGTCCCAGCCAACCTGACAGGTGAGTCTTAAGGAGTTTGCTGTGGACTGACGATATGCACCACGAGTTTGCAAACGATCGTAGAAGAGAGTTCTAAAAGTCTAGAGATTAAGAGAATGTGGAATATGCACAGAGATAGATTAGCTGTATTGCAATTGTTGTTGTTTTTTTTAGCTGTATTGCTGTTGCAATTTCTATATCAATGTCTTCACAAATTATTTTAAAATATTTGCAAACATTAAAATTCAATTAATTGATTTTTGCTTATATTGTGAGTTGTGTCTTCGTAATGAGGCTCTGGTTAAGTTGTGGTATTAAATGGACCTTTTTTGTGTTGTGTAGAATGATTGAGGAAGGAAGTAAAAGCAGCAAATCCATGGTGGAGAAGAGACAGCTCTTCATGGAGATGAGTGAGTTGCTTTCAGTGTTAACAACATTTTCTGCACGATGCACCACACACATACACAGAGGTCTTGTCGAATTCTATTCGCCCTCCACTGCCACAGGGCAATAGACTGGCACAAACTAGTCTATGGTCTATGGTTGGAAGGCAAAAATGATTTTGAGAAAACAGTGGAACCAGGTTAATGGTCTCAGTAAAACTGAAGTATAAAATGTCACATTTGCTTCGTTATTCAGTGTATTTTTGTGTTTGTCATAGACTACACATTTTTGAAGGGATAGTTCACCCAAAATTTCTCATCCTCATGACGAGAAATTCCAAACCTGTATGACATTTGTCTTTTGTAGGACACAAAAGGTGGAAAAATGATATGGGCCACTTTTATGAAAGTTTGAAGATGATGTTTTCAGGTTCTCTGTGAAATTTTTGCGGGGGCGAAATCCAACCATTAAGAAAAACCAAAGGTTTCCCCACGTTTCGAGCCATATGGATCTTCATCAGACAAACTTTGAGATATAGACAAATAGTTGACCACCCCCTCACTGATGTTTTTTTTACCCATCAGATGTGCACCTTTTTTTTTTTTTTTTTCACAAATAAATTCAAGAATTGTTTTGAAATCAGATAGTGATACCCATAACTGAAATTGGATGCCAAATGATTCCCACCCCAAGTAAATAATGACAAAATGTGAAATTTGGTGCAAACTACTGGTGTGAGGGCTGACATGAAAGTAACAAAACCGATGCATGTGATTTTCCCCAGGGGCACAAAACTTTGATGTTATTCGTCTCTCAACGTATAGGACGGCATGTAAGCTACGATTTGTTCAGAAACGATGCAACCGTAAGTCCTCTTTCCTTTTATTTATTTAAAAATACCATTCAGTGTGTACAGTATTTTGGTATTTGTACAAAGTCACTTTGGTTGTATATCATGTTTTTTGTCCTTGTATTGGAAAAATGACAAAACATGTCCATTCTGTATTTGTAATGATCTCACTGGTGTACTCTTCCTGACGTAGTTCATCTAGTGGACGTGTGGAACATGATCGAATCTTTCCGTGACAATGGGCTAAGCACATTAGACCACAACGCAGAGATTAATGTGTCACGCCTGGAGACCATTTTGTCCTCCATCTTCTACCAGCTCAACAAGCGGCTGCCCACCACCCACCAGATAAACGTGGAGCAGTCCATCGGCCTGCTGCTAAACTTCATCGTGGCCACTTATGACAGGTGTGTTGTTAGTGAGGGAGATTTGCTTTTCTCTCAGGGGGTCTCTTGAGGCAGTATGTCCCTGCAAACCTGATGGACTGTGAGTCATATGCATCGTGCCAAAAGTGAGTGTTTGGAAGGAATAGGCTCTGTTCCAAAACATAGTGAGCTGCCAAAGGAGGCAGCCTTCTAAGACATCGTAATTACACTCCCAAAGTGAAGGCTGTTTCAAAAGATGGGCATCTGAAATATGTTGCTTACTTAGATACTGTCATGATACTTCATGCTGGTGTGTCAAGTGACTACTATGTGAGCCACACTATTAAAAATAGACAGTGGACCTGTTTTCATGCAAGATTTCACCAACATTTCGCTAATGAGCATTGTGACGAACTCATTGAAAATGAAAAAAGAAAAAGAACATACAAAAATAAGTGTCAATTATTAATATACCTACAGTTGATTCAGTAGCAAGCAGTGATTAAAAAAATAGCCTAAAATTATCAAAATGAACAATTTTCTCCCCAAATTTCAGCAATTGGTGAGTCCCCTTTTGAACAAATTTTGAACCTATTCACTAAAATGAATAGACTTTCCAAGACTAAAAATGAGCTAGAGGACATTTTAGCATCCTGTGCAACAATTTGACAAAAAGGGAGATTAAGCTTTTTGACATGCTTCACTTCTGCCTCTTGGAAAATGTAGCTTACAACTGAAAAAAAACCCCAATATACTGTAAACGAAAACAGCTGAGCTTCAGTAACTCTACAGAAAAGCATAGTTCAGTTTGTAGCATTGTTAGGCTACTTTCCAACACTGCCTTTACTAAAACTGCCCCAAAAAAGAGAAAAAGAGAAAATACTAATAATGAGTTTGACTGTGGGCTTTCTAACATGATCAATAGTCAAACATGTTCTGTTTACACACGTATTTCCAAAGGATTGGCTATAAGAGTATGAAATTTGCTGGAGACCAAACAGTAAATGTAATTGAAAGAATCTTAAGGCTTAGGATTGCTATAATAAAACGACTTCTGATAATATGTTGTTTGTTTCAGTGAAGGCCATGGGAAACTCACAGTGTTTGCTATGAAGGCAATGCTAGCTACGATGTGTGGTGGTAAAATACTGGACAAATTACGTTGTGAGTATCATGCCTGTTATACAGCTATTCAGCAGTGATTTTATAAAGATTTGTAGCGTGGAGCCAATCACAGACAGATCTGTTGATTCTTGAACAGATCTGTGATTGCACACTTTCTAGACTAATTATAATCTGTTCAGAATTTTATATATATCGTAATTGCTTGTATATATATGTACAAGCAGCAAAGTTTCGGGAGTGAAATATAAATCCCTCATCCCTCACATAAATGTACGATTCATTTTCAAATGGGAGAAAAATAGAATTCTCAGTAAGCAATGTAAATGCACACTAACAGATTAATAGAAAGATATTTTAATTTTCATATATATATATATATATTTTTTTTTTACAAATGTAATGACTAGCAAATCTTGCAGTTCTCTTACTGTACATTGCTATTTTTGTTGTGGTAAAGTTAATAGTTTTGTAGCACTGCTATGATAGAGATGCAGTACCATCATGACATTAACAGATGTCAAACAAAACATTGCTCATAGGTGTTTTACACACATACACACACACACTGTATATGTGTATATATATATATATATATATATATATATATATATATATATATATATATATATATACCATTTTTATTAAAAAAAAATAATAATAATCCAACCAAGTAAACCAATCCCCCCCCCCCCCCCAACCCACTGTGGGATTTTTAACTCCATGTTAAGCTCAGAAGTTGGGAGGCCTGCTACTCTTTTTGTTAAATTATCACCATTATTCAAATTTTAAAGTCTGTAAGCTCATACAATGTTTTTATTATAAATATTCTTTATTTTAAATTATAAATACAAAAAGGCTTTTATGCCAAAAAATGTAACTGAGAGTTTGGCTCCCCCTTCTGTACATAGTGTGTACTGAATTTAAAATTACAGTCCAATTAAACATCTTGTCTGAAGACTCCTTGAAGTTATTAAAAGACATCTCAGTACTACTACTAATAGTAAAGATGTATTTTCATATTTATTTTCTTTCAGCTGTATAGATAGATCTGGTCAGAATGTTGTGTTATGTTTGACAAAATTACACAAATCAAAAGTCAGTTCATCACAATGGATTTTACCCAGATATGTTTTTCCATTTTTTTTTTGTACTTGTATACAGTATTTAAGTGATGAATATTTGTAATTTCCTGTAATGCTCCACAACAATACGCATCATTTTATCATTATTAATCTGATCATCGATAATGTGTTGATAATTATTAGATATCCTCATGCATTATAACTAAAATGTAATGAATGTCATTTAAGAATGTCATTCTTAAATATTTATCCATGACTCGACATACAGTAACCCAAAATCACTTATATCCCTTTCAGATATATTTTCCCAGATATCAGATTCAAATGGGGTTATGGTCTTTGCCAAATTTGACCAGTTCCTGAGGGAAGTGTTGAAGCTCCCCACGGCGGTGTTCGAGGGGCCGTCGTTTGGCTACACCGAGCACTCTGTGAGAACATGCTTCACTCAGCAGGTGAGCACACTAATCTGCTTCAGAGAGCAGCGAGAGTCCCTTAAAAACATTCGGGATCTCATTCAACCCGTCTCAGTGTCTTTGAGGCTTTCACTGAGAGCGTCTTATCTGTGCTTTGCCAGAAGAAGATCTTGCTGAATACGTTTTTGGATGTGTTGATGGCAGATCCACCCCCGCAGTATCTCGTATGGCTACCTCTCATGCACCGACTCGCTAATGTAGAGAATGGTACGTGAAGCAACGGGATGGTTCCCAACGCCCTCTGCATCTGGACACCTCGCTCAGTTAAATATGGCTCAGTTAAAACTAGGTTTGCGGCCGCCTGAAAGCCTTTGTGCTTGTCTCCCACAGTCTTCCATCCAGTGGAGTGCTCGTATTGCCGGAGCGAGAGCATGATGGGTTTCCGCTACCGCTGCCAGCAGTGCCACGGCTACCAGCTTTGTCAGAGCTGCTTCTGGCGGGGTCATGCCAGCGGCCCCCACAGCAACCAGCACCAGATGAAGGAGCACTCCTCATGGGTATGAGCATTAGTTCACCAAAACATGGAAATCCAGCCTTCATTCACTCACTCTCGTGTCATTTCAAACCTGTATTCTTTTCTTTCTCGCAAGAAACACAAAAGGAGACGTCATGTTGAATATCCAAGCTGTCCTTTAGCTTATAATGAAAGTGGATGGTGATTTAAAATGCTCTAAAATGACAAAGAAAAAAGAAAAAGGTACATCAATATGTTCTATTCAGTGTGTTCAATGGCTTTGTCAGAGGAACAGACCAAGCTGAGATCATTAATCATTAATCACAACAGATCTCAGGCTAAGGCTAAGGTTCGACATAGTTCTGCATTAAAAGAGAAATTATTTTCCAAAACCAAAACGTCTGGACACACTTTTCTATAATAGTACCAGGTAGAAATATAGAATTTAGAAATATAGTAATGAGGTCTATATGAAATATTATTACAATATAAATAACTGTTATATTATGAAATGTATTCCTGTTGAAGAAAAGCAGAATTTTCAGCATCATTACTCCAGTCTTCAGTGCCACGTGATCCTTCAGAAATTATTCTAATAAACTGATTTGCTGCTCAAGACACATTTAATATTATCAGTGTTGAACTGTGCTTAAAATTTGAGTGAAAACTGGAATACCTTTTTTTTCAGGATCCTTTGATGAATATAAAGTTCAAAATAACAGTATTTATTTGAAATCAAGTTTTTTTGTAACATTATGAAACGTCTTTACTGTCACTTAATAGTTTGATTGATCCTTGCTGTAAAAAAGTCATTAATTCTCAAAACTTCTAAACAGTGGTGCACATTTTTTATAGCAAAAATAGTTTGGCCTTGGCTGAGGGGTGGATGGACAGCTAGTATATTGTTTCCTGTTATTCTTCTGCCATTCTTCTCTAATTCATGTTTTTCAGTGAGTGAGTTATATTGATTACATGTTTAATAATCAAGCGTTGTTCCAAAGTTCCCTCATTCTTACCACCTCAATATTCGTTTTCTAACCACAGAGGAATGATTTTTTGCTTTCATCAACTTTAAACTAAATATATCACATACGTAAATTATGTAAAATGTTCTAGCTTTACATGGGAAGTAAGTCTGCGGCTTTTTATGTTCTGTACAGACCAAATATGCATTAATTTTCCCTTTTTGCATCAATCAATTGCATATATTTTATTTGTAACTTTTCAGTATTTTTTTTTTTCACTCACTTTACAGAAGTCTCCAGCGAAGAAGCTCAGTCATGCCATCAGTAAGTCTCTGGGCTGCATGCCGATGGGCGAGCCGCCTCACCCTGTGTTTCCAGAGGCGGCAGAAAGACCTCAGGACCTCGCACACACCACGTGAGTTCCCTAGAGGCCTTATCCAATCCCATTGCTTTCTGCTGTCTCAGCTCTGTTCAACATGTACATCTCAAAAGATTCATTCACTGCATTGCTGAATAACTTTACGAACTATAAAACAGAACTCAAAGTAGATCCAGGTTTTATGGCTTTTAAGTGTTATTTTAAATTTAAATAACAGTGAGGTTATAATCGTAATCACGTCCTCTTGTCTGAAATTCCACAGGATTTGTTTCTTGTTTCTATAGCGAGAGTGAATATTGATCTGCAGATCTGTCATGGGAAAGAAATGTAATTAGAAAATGCCAAGAAGAAAGATATTGTGTGTAAAAAAATATATGGGTACAGTTTTCTGGTTTACTGAATTATAAATATCGGGGAGCTGAATCAATCTTGCCAGACCTTCGCTTGAAGGAACAGGCCCTGGTCTATAAGTACTTTCATTAACTGATACATGAACTTGGGGATTGATGAAGACCATAAAACTGCTGAACATGTGTGCCCTCCACTGGAGGAAAGTGGAGCAGATTTACTGTGTGCAGTTATTTTTCTGATCAAGTTACCAGTGATATTTGATTATGAGTCATATCAAGTATTAATAGCTTGGATAACAATCAGATGATTTTATAATATCATGCTTATACAGTTGGCACTGTTGGTGAGAGAAAATGAGCACTACTGTCGTTTCAATATGAATGTGAGACTGTAGCCTGTGATCATTTATTTAGTCATAGTTGTTGTCTTCTGATGAAAACATAGGTTTAATTTAGTCAATATTTTGTTATATTTATACATTTGAATCTAGTTTGTCGTGGCATATCATTTTGATCCATGAAAATGTGCAACAGTAAAAAAAAACGTGATACTAAAGACCGGAGCAATGCCCGCTGAAAATTCAGCTTTGCCACCACAGGAATCAATCACATTTTAAAATATATATTAGCATAGAAAACTTTTTATTTTACATGCTGCAATTCATCATTTAATAATTTTCATTCTGTGCATTGATGATCAGCATTAAAATCTGACCTCGAGGAAGACATCACAGCAGTCACAACAAAGTGCATGGTGCTGTTTATAAAGTGAAAATACATGATATATAAAAAAATCAGATTTACTGGTCCTTAGATGCCATGCAGGGAGACGGTCTCCTGTGGGGACTGAAATAATAGCTGAAGTGCACAGTCATGCTCCAGTGGCATTTCTGAGCTGGCAGAGAATAGCTGCACTAAAACTGATGGAGTTTTCAATTTAATGGAGTACGCTGATAGTACCTCAGGCACATCCCCTTGAGGATCCCGCTCTGTATCTTTATATAGATATACAAGCTTTTTAAACCTAACGTTTCTCTCAGATATTGACCATGACCCTTTCTGTCTGAAGAGAAGTATGGTGGATGACTGCCAACAAGACAACTGAACAGAATTTGGACTTTTTCTTAATTTTTGAGTCCCCTTATTGAATACCTCAATGTTTTACTTTCTTAATACACATAACTGGTCTGTTTCTGTATCTGTACCTCTTACTTTTTAACTTTTCCCCCGAAGCCACCAATCACCGTTCTTAGTATAAAATGCGTATTTTTACAATCAATTCCTGATGGATAAAATTCAGTACAGTATGCAATTTTGTCCTGTTGCACTCATTTTGCCACATTACAAAAATAAATGTGTTGTGAATGACCCAACATGTGGTCTATAGAGTCAACTGTAAACATTAAAATTGCATTAATTCATTTCTCCTTAATAAACAAAGATCTTGTACTTTATACTGACACCTAGTGGCTTGGATGTAGAATCACACAAGTTGTATTTGCTTACTGAGGAAAACTAGTCTAGATTGTATTTTTCCTTTTTTTTATTTAGCATTAATATTTTTATTGACAATGCCCTAAAGGGAATTAATTAAGTAATCCATCTTTGCAGAGAAGATCTTAGGCTGTTCAGCACAGAAAAACTCTCTCTATATGTGTTTATTTGTCCCCTATAAGGAACAGTCACACTTACACAAGACTTACTCAGCAGCACTTATGTACCATTCACTGGCTTCAACGATAATGTTTTATGAGAATTAATGCCAGATTTTAAATTGTCTGCTACTATTCCTATATTATTGGCATAATCTGTTGACAAAGTTGTTTTCTCAATATTTTTAAGTTACCAAGTGTAAATCTGTCCTTTTAAATGTTGATTTATGAATACATGCAGATTTTGTGGTTTGTATTTAATATCTGTATTTAAGTCCATTTGTTTTCAAAGGTGCATCAAATATGTAATTAAATATAGTGAAAGTGACGTCACATTCAGCCAAGTATGGTGACCCATACTCAGAATCAGTGCTCTGCATGTAACCCATCCAAAGTGCACACACACAGAGCAGAGTACACACACACACACACTGTGAACACACACACAGAGCAGTGGGCAACCATTTATGCTGCGGCGCCCGGGGAGCAGTTGGGGGTTCAGTCGTGGTATTGCCGGCCCAAGACTCGAACCCACAACAGTAGGGTTAGGAGTCAAACTCTCTAATCACTAGGCCTCGACTTCCCAAATATTTAACTCTTAATGCAATTTTGTGTATAAACTGATGGTGAAATAATAGATCTTATGAAGGAGTGTGTAAATTGTACTCTCTTATTACCACCTAGAATAGATTCAGATTTAATGTGACCGAAGGGCCAGCTCGTGTTCAGCTGCCAGCGTCGTCTATTTTTAGTTCACAAATTCAGATTGCTAAGCAATTAAAACTGCTCTTTAAATATCCCTTTGTACCACTCGAATAGCATCAGCTTCAAATAGTCTTTGTGTGAAAGAAATTTATTTTCTAAAAATGCTTGCTATTTATCGATAAAGAGAGATTTTCATAATGCTTCCTTTAATTTGCCACACAACAATTAGATATATGAAAGGGCCGAATTATACTAGATCTATATCAGACCTTGATTACAGTCCAAATCACATTTTAACAAATGTAAAGACATGAAATTGCATTAACAACCCATTTAGCTTCTGTAATGTGACATATTTCAGAATCAATCAGGATTTAAATGAGAATACTTATGCAAGAGACAAGGAAGATCATTTAAATAAAAGACTACAAAGACATATATTTTTCTCCTTTAATGTGTACCGATAAATAATGTACAATAAGAGCATTAATATGTATTAAAAGAGGTTAATTCTGAGATGAAACATGCACTCTGAATTGATTCCTCCTCTTCTGTCACACATTGTCCTCTCCGCTTATCTAAATGTAGTTTGAGGTGTCTGTGGGCCACTTCATCTCTTTAGTGCTAAATCAATCTTAAGCCTCCAGCGTGTGGTGTTTTCTATGACTGGGTAATGAAACAATGCCACTTTTATGGACTCTAACAGATATTACGGTCTGTTTCATTGAGCGTCTCCCTCAGCTCAGACAGAGATTTATGCATTCTTATATTGAGTATTGAAGAAAGTGGTTCTGCTGTGATAAATCTCATCAGTGTTGTAATATTATATTATTAGTTGTACTTGCTAATACATTTTTAGAGAAAATCTACTTATGCATAATTCAATGCACGTTTCTAAGCTGAAATGTACAGTAGAGGCAGTAAAACTCCAACATCTTGTATTCCTTGTCTATACAAAGTACGAATAAAGGGGGCAGATTATCAATTAAAGACAAGCGATTCCTTGCAAAATACTATGTTGTCTCCCAAACACTTTTACCATAGTGCATGATTTGTAAACTAAATAAATTTGATTTATGCATCACAAAACCAGCTCCATATTTATGACGCAGTAAATGTGCTCGGTAGCGCACCTGGTACAGCACTGCACCTGCTATACAGAGTCACGAGTCGCTAAAAAAAGAGCTCAAAGACTTAAAGCAAGATAAATAGGGATGGTTTCTGCAACAAATGCATTTTTAACTCATGCTTGCTTTTGTTAACACTATCGGTTATGTTTAGGGTAGAGGCGGTATGTTATTTTCAAAGACATTTAGCAAGCATTAGCCTTTTAGCACCAGATTCACATTCATCTATTTCAGATAAAGCCGAACAGGCTTTTAGCACCACTAACTGAACTGGATTTCACCTTGAAGGGGTCACAAAATGTGCAAGAAGCAAAGTGATATCATTTCGCAGAGAGGTCGCCACAATCACATATTTCAAATGAGCCTGGGTTGAACGTGACTATTTTGTCACACTTTATGTATTTATTTATTCCTGATTCCTAATCCTGAATCGTATCTCATCAGCCTGGTCGATTTTGCTTGTTTATTTATAATCTCATGATTTCTGTTATTTGATACTGGATTGATGTGATACATGACATCAGTTACATCGGTTTTGGTTAGAAACTGGAAATAATACAAATCAGGATCCTCGTTATTAGAGCTCTGACCCGTCATGATCATCTCTTCCTCTTTGGGTAGCTGGCTGTCTGCGTAACAATTGGTCAGCATAGTGTTCCTGTTGGCTTTGACCTCAAGGTGACATCCATCAACATGATCCTCCACATCCCACTGTCACAAGCTGCAGGCCGCCTCCTTCTGATTGGTCATGAGAGAGTCAGAGACAAGGAAAATCATGTCCGCTCGGTCCTGGGAATCACTCTGTGTGTTGTTGTTTTAAGTGAGATGAATTTCTATGATGAGCGGCAAGGATGTTGTTTTTCTGAAAGCTGATGGCATGTCTTTCAGATCTTCTCCTGTTTGACAGATGGAGTTCTTTAGCACATGCTGAACCATAGGCAGGGACAGATGTCTGCGAGTAATTTGCAGTGGATATGAATGAAACAAAATGGGACAAAGCATATCGTTTCTTGAACCGCTGACAGAATGTTTGTGAGTTGTTTGTATGTTAAATAGGTCAATGACTAACCCACAAAAGATCTATTAATTCATTCAAAAATACAATTCATGATTACACCTCTTCTATGGTGAAAATGTTCCATTTAGATATTTTTGGGGCCATGAAAAAAAACGTAAAAAAAATAATTGCTGGAAACAATGTCCATTCAGAAATTTCTAGTTAATTTCACAAACAATTACAAAGAAATGGCATGTAACAAACTGAACTAAACCTGAAAAAAAAAAAAAAAAACATGAAGTAGAAAAACCGAAAAAGTATTTTCTTGTAAAACATACTCCAATAATCTTGTCAGAAGTTTCTGAACTGTCCTGATATCACAATTAAGAGAAAATTATTATTCAAAAAATTAGTGTGGCATAATCTTTATTTATTCTTTATTTTAATGAATAATATGTGAAAAATAATTTTATTTACTTAATAATTTTTATAATGTTAATATGTGGAAATACTCAAACATGAATTTATATTATTATTGAATTATTAATTCATGATATTAATTTGAAAATTTTATTTCTTAAAAAAAAAAAAAAAAAAGTATATATATATATATATATATATATATATATATATATATATATATATATATATATATATATATATATATATATATATATATTTTATATATTCTCCAAAACATTTAACTCTTAGTGCAATTTTGTGTATAAATTGATGGTGAAATAATATATATATATATATATATGATTTATTGATATCACTGAACCAAATGCAATTGTTCCTGTTTCAAATATGGCTGAAAAAAATCCTCTTTCTTTTTACTTAATCAGTATGAATTAATATAATGTAGCTGAAATAGACAGTGATTGTCATGATGTAGTGATGGTCATATAACACTGATGTTTGACTGCAGATGTGCAGCATGGGCCCAGAACCATAACTTTCAGTGGAGACGGGATATAAGATGCTCCATATTTCTCCAGCTCGGGCTCTGTGAAAGTACTCAGTTCACTGTAATTAACCAGAGGAGAAGAGCGCCTGTGAACGGCCCCTTGAAGTAATTCATTTGACCTCATAAAAAAGATGAGAGTGTGATTTTTGCCTTCCTCGGGAAGAACATCAGGATGAATAAATCTACATTTGTAGCACGTCTGACGTCTAAGACTTGTCAGCTCTGGCTTTGAATCTAGAGGAGTTTGCTAATCAAAGTTTAGGAGACGGTTTCATCCGGGTTTGATCTGCTTGACGAATTTGAGTGGTTGGAGATTAGCTAAGACGTACATAGCATTTGAGGATCTGGTGACTGGGAGTGATGGGAGTGATGGGGTGGCACCTGTTAGCAGTGGGTTATGTTTTTATGTTTGTACTGCACCATATGCACTTTGATTGGAGAGATACATCTAATTAAAAAGGCCTCAGTATTTCCCATACTATCCCATCTTATCCCATAAATCTAGCATTACAGTTTTATTATCATATTATCATATTACAGGATTACAGTATACAACCCTCTTTAGTGACTGTGCCTATTAAGATTTTTTTTTTACAGTGAACATAAAATCTTACATTTTCATGCCTACAGAACTATTTATATTTCATTTGTATTATGAAATTTTTTATTAAATAAATGGTCTTTTAATTCGATTTTGACATTTCACTAAAATCAAGACAAATGAATATACATCATTAAAATATTATTATAAATTTGTATTTTAATTATTCACTTTAAAGTTCACATTGTATCTTTTTTTTTTTTACTCTGTATTCATATTAGATATATACATTATTTTTAGTTCATTAAACAAACTTGAAATAGGTTAATTCTTTGTGAACGAACCCAACTCGGCTCTGACGACTCTAAATTCATCTCTACAAACAGCAAACCTCCTCAACCAAATTTTTAAGACAATTTCTACCAGCCTTTCTCACAGATGAAACCCATTATATTTAGTAAATATTATGGCAGATTGTCCAGTAAATGCACTATGTTCTATTCACTCACAATGGCTTTCTGCAATATTGTATCCATACTGCTTCCATTCACACATCAGCGCCAAAATATCATTTGCCGGAAATGACCTTTAAACAGTTGGCATCTGTCCATTTTAGTGACATTTCTTTCCACAATGTAGATAATGGCTTTTTTTTTTTTTTTTTGACAGGTTTACAACTAAACAGCTTGGAGTAGCTGCATCAGCTCTTTCAAAACTTTGTGATTAAGGCTTGGCAAATGTATGGAAACGGCTGTATGAAACATGTCTTATATATCTAAATCAGCTCTAATTATGCAAAGCTAGTTCATTCAGACTGCCATCCGGTCAATTTTGAAAACATGTAGATTTGCACTAAGTATTAGACTATTGTTTCTGTGTAGGCTGCATTGTGTATAGTAATTGTGTTGTGAATGAAGCTCTGTTGGAAAAGGGGATTGTTTGCTCTGGATTATTGTGACTAATGTGGGCGGCTGGAAACAGATTGGAGAAATGTAAATGTTCTTAGGGAAGAATATTGCATCTATTTCTGAGTGGCTGAAAGTACTGTGCGTGCATCTAAACTGAGGAGCCGGGAGGCTGGAAGAGAGAGAGAGCGAGAGAGGGAAGAGGAAAGAGTAAGAGTGTGTCTGGATCGTCACCGTGTCATGTGACTGTCAGGTTTCCTTGGAGACAGCAGCAGTGTTGTGCATTGAGATGCTCCTTCAGCTGAGCACAGAGCAGGACGGGCAGCTGGACAGAGCGGTCACCGCTTACGTCTCACCTCTTGACAGACGGCCACTCTTTGCCTTGCGGGAGGTGCGTGAGTAATTGCATAGAACAGAAGGGCTTTATTAAAATAAAATGAGTCTTGTGTGGTTCCATCGTGCAGTTATAGTAAAGGTCTAGCATGTTGTTGTGGATTTTTCTTGCCATGTGTTGGATCGCTTTGCTCGAAGCTGGTTACTATTTGCTTTTAAGTCTCAGACGGATGCCACAGCTCGGCTGCTTGGATTGCAATATAACGATGTTTCACGAGTCGTGTGACATGATGCTAACCGCCTCAGGGAACATTAACATTAGGACGTCCCAGTAATGCAAATGCGCCGAACCTCAGAGCGCCTGAACTAAGACACAACAGTATTTGGATGTTCCTTTCATTTGAAGAGAAACGCCTCTGATATATGTGCAGGATACACAGAGAAAACCGTATTATTATAACATGATGATTTTCAGATTAAAAATCAGAAAAAAGTTGTACTAGTTAAGATAGATTTTTTTTTAAATGTGCTGAACTCTAAATTTCAGATTACTATTCATTAATCATAAATAACTAAAAAAATGATGGAAATGTATTAAACAGGATAATAAGATAAAAAAAAAAAAATTAAAAATACACATGAACTATAGACCAAAGGAAAAATGTTCACTCAGAAATTTCACAATTAATTACAAAGAAACTGCAAGTAACACATTGAACTAAAGATAACATTTTGAATAAGGAAGAATGAAATAGTATTTTCTTGTCAAATGCACTCCAAAAAATACATAAATAGAAATGACAATGTAATATAAGGAAGGGAAGTTTTTAAGATGTGGATTTCATATGATGTGATTTGTATAGAAATGTGTGATCTTTAGAGCTAAAGCAAGCATGAAGGATGACCCCTAAACTTAACCCTCAGTGGGTCACAAGCAGATCGTATGGAAAGGTGCAAATGAGATTTTGTGGATTAATAGGAATTAGGCACTAGTTACCCAAAACCAAAAATAATGACTAGACTAAAAAAAGCGGTTTATGTAAACATTTTTGAGTTCAGATAGATCCCGTGGCACTGTTTACCTTCTGCAATGTCACCCCCTCCTATTTCTCCCAACCTTCTCGGATTCCTGCAGCTTTAATTAGAATTCCACCAAACCCTTTTGTCGTCTTGTTAACTTAATTAAGTTTGGGCAAATAGCATTAAATTAAAATGTGTGTTTCTGGAAGGCAATTATGATGAGGAAGTTTACTGTTCGCATCACTTCTTAGAGCGGTTTGATGTCTTTTGTGCACTTGGAAAGCTTAGCGCGTCATCCGTAGGTTTGTGTCTAGGCTTGACTTAAACTCTGTGATTTTGCAGTCAGCTGAGGCCAGTGGCCAACGACATGAACGATACGGTTCTCATTTCCTCCGGGACGCCCACGCCTTCAAAGAGGTAAGCGCTCCACACAGGCTTCTGTCTCCGTGCTGACTGTGTGTGTGTTTTTAAGCTCCTCCACTTAAGCCTGTTATGTAAAATGGCTTGTTTTGAAATGATGTTGCGTACGGATGAGTAGAAGATTGTTGCATTTTTCTCTGGGCGGAATATTTTCCATGTTTATTGCATCGCTGAAGAATTAGGTTGAATGTTTGCCTTTCAAAGGCAGATGACTAAAAGCATTGAATCGAGAAATTGTCCTGCTGTCTCCGAACCCTCTGCATGTCCCGGGCCGGGCAGCAGCCCAAGGTGATCCGGAAGATAAACTTGGATGGAACGAAAGCCTTATCTTGTAAATAGAGAGCTGGTCCGGTTGGCTTTTTCTGTTTTGTGCTGTTGACACTTGTCCAGGTTCCCAGGACAAATACCTTTGCTTGTAGTCAGTTCACTTTTGTCTTTCAGGGATTGTGAAGTTTAAGGGTTAGATCAGGCCAAAATGAAATTCCTAAGTCATTATCTTTCTTCCTCATGTCATTCCAAACCCTTCAAGGCTTCTTCAGAAAACAAAAAGAGATTTTAGGCAGAATGTTCCTGCTGCTCTTTTCAGTAGAATGAAAGTGAATGAGGACAGATCATGTTTGAAAAATGACAAAGAAATGTGTGAAAACCCCCCCCATAAAAGTAGTCGTTTGATTTAGAAATTTTGCATCTTCTGGTGTTATAAAATAACTTTATGTGAAGAACCAAAAAAAAAGTACAATTTAAGATGCTATCCACTGAAAATCATAGTTGAAAATAAAATGAAAATTGTCTGTCATCTTTCACTCACTGTCATATTATTGCAAAACTGTATGACACTCTTCTGTAGAAAAGAAAAGAAATTATGAAAAAAATTATCGTTTTATATTATTTATATCATGATGGTACTTTATGCCACAGTTTATAAAGAAAATGACGGTTAGATGAACATGATCATGCTGTCACTCCAGCAATATTTCATAACGTGACAAAAAAGGGATTGACTTCAAAGTTTGAGCCGAAGCATTTTTCTTGCACAGTCAAAATTGTCTCTAGCATTGTAAGCCTGCCTCCCTTCAACAATCTTAAAGGTGCTGTAGGTAACTTATGTAAAAATATATTTTTTACATATTTGTTAAACCTGTCATTATGTCCTGATAGAAGAATATGAGACAGATAATCTGTGGAAAAAATCAAGCTCCTCCGGCTCCTCCCAGTGGTCCTATTGCCATTAGCAGAAACTCCATCGCTCCCGGTAAAAAACAACCAATCAGAGCTGCGGTCCGTAACTTTGTTTGTGTTCAAAATGTAGAAAAATTTATATAATAAGCAAGTACACCATGAATCCATTTTCCAAACCGTGTTTTTAGCTTGTTCTGAATCACTAGGGTGCACCTATAATAAGTGTTTATATTCGGACTATTTTAGATTGCTTTGGGGATACCGCGGCGGAGTAACCCAGTACCTTTGTGATTCTTCATAGACATAAACAGAGAGAAGTAGTTCCGGCTACGATGTTCTTCCGCAAGACGCAAGCAGTTCTGTTTATTAACCGCTAGAGCGTCAAAAGTTACCTACTGCAGCTTTAAATCATTTTTATGATTTACATTTACACATTTCCTGACCCGAGTTACATGCATTATATTCGATCAGTTCATGCCTGCCCTGTGAATCAAACACATGACCTTGAAATGAAAATTAATTTTTTTCGAAAAGATACTTGCACCAAAGTGTCTCATGGTTTGTTGCGCAACATTTCCTATTTTATTATACGGGGGAGCTCTTCTGCAAACTTTTCCATCAGCTGAAAATTCAATCCCAGTCTTTATAAGATCATTCTCCGTTTAATTACAGCCGCTGCCAAAGCAGTCCGTTCTTATTTCTTATGCTGCACGCCTTCATTTGAAGACATGCTGGAAAGTAAGTGGTTACATCTGTTGTCATAGTGTCAGCCGCTGACAGTCCTCAACATTGGATGAATATTAAAATACATATGGAGTCTCAGATCGACACGTGTCATGATGGCTAATCATTTCAATGAACCAGATGTGGCATGTTTAGCACAGAGAGGGGTTGGTTTGCACGTATTCTGCTCTAAATATAGCCCAGCGTCTAAGGCAGGACTAGTGGACTGGTAAACACTTCACCCTACATGAAGTCCCTCTCCGTAATGAACAGAGTCAGTCTAAAAGGAGCTGACTTTACTTGATTCTTTAACCTCAGGCGTTCGGAGATGCCATGCATTTAAATGAGGTCTGTGGTGGAGGGAGATTGTAGATGTTAGTTTCATCTCCGCTTCCATCAATAACGCGCCACTGGCTATGAAATCAAAGACACAGACTGTCAGACTCTCTACTCGAACCTTTCACCCAACATCACAGTCTCCCGTTACAGCACATTGTTTGTGTGAGTATGATGTCAAGTGCGGGTGATGCCTGCGGCGCCAAAAATGTATGCAGGATTATAATGCACTTAATTCTTGTCTCGAACTCTTGTTTCCTGGAGTCTGCCAGAATGGAGATGTTAGGGGACACAAGAAGTGCTCCTTAGCATTCTTATGTAATTATGGGTTCAACCTGCCGCACTTGATTACGTTTGTTAGAGTCGTGATGATTTTCAGTAGTCAATACCAATACTGGTGAACCTACACAGATTACTAAAAGCATTCAGTTAAGAAATTGGCTGCTGTCTGTGAACCCTTGGTGCATCTCATACTGGGTTACAGCCCAGGGTGATCCGGTGAACTGCATTGTTTTACCACCTAATTCGCTAAATTATGCAAATCGGGTAAAGCTGCAAGTGCATCAACAAAATCTGTAATGAATGCAATTCCCGATCTTTCAGGCTGGTTATAAATTCTTCGTTATATGGAGGATGCAGCAGAACACTGTTATCTGGCAAAGAACACTTTACTGGGACTCAAGCACTATTTCTGTCCATTTAGCAACAGCTTCAATAAGATCGTGGGTGATTAGTGATTAAGATACAATTTAATACCAACACAAGTATATTTTCACAATTCTAGTTATCTATTTTCTTCCACATATTTAAAAAGTTAGATATGAATAAAAATACTAACGGGTTATGTATTACTTTAAATGATTAATTAAAAGCTCGAAAAGTTTAGTATGTGTTAGATGTTTTAAAATGTTTTTTAAATAATTATCTTATACTCACCAAGGCTGCATTTGTTTGAACAAAAATACAGTAAAAACAGTAATATTGTGGAATATTATCAGAGCCTAAAATTGTCACACACCTGGACTCATTTAGTGTTTTTGCCCCAGTGACCCAGTTTCTGTCTTCCGTGCTTAGTTTGATTAGTTCCCAGGTGTGTCTATTCTATTCCTCATGTGTCCCTGTTAATTTAGTTATTCCATCCACCTGTGTTTCCCCATTATCCTTTGTACTTAAGCCTTGTCCTTTCAGTTCTGTTTTGTCGGGTCTTCATTTGCCACTTGCTACTTACGTGTGTCTACCTCTGTGCTCCATGTTGGGTATATTAAAAGCCTTATTTCGTTTATCCTCGACTCCGTATTCCTTCAGGCAGCGTAAAACCGTGACAGAAGACCCGACCTAAAGAAGAAAATAGAAAACTGCGTGTTTTTTTTCCTCCGTTTTTTTTTTGTGTTTTCAAAGTCTTTTTGTTTCGTAGTGTTCTATGGATCCCCTCTATCGTCCCGAATTCCTCATCCTCCTGCTGAAGCAGGAAGGACGTTCTCTCGAGGACCATACCAGACAGTTTTTCCTATTAGCTAATGCCACCAGCTACCCGGACGGCGCGCTCTGCACCTTCTACAACACCAGCCTGAACTCCAAGTGCAGAGCGTTGTCGTCCGAAGATGGTCCTCGAGAGGATTTCGCCGCATTCGTGGAGTGGACTCTGGCGAGAAATGGCTCATCTTTCACCATCTGCCCCATAGAGGATCTCGCCAGTCCCACTCCCGACCCAGAGACCAGCCAGCCACCATCACGCCGCACGGAGCCAGAGCCCACCGCAGCCGCAGAGTCCGAGCCATCCACTGACAGGGAGCCGGATCTCGAGAGCGCGACTGACCAGGTGTGTGAGC
Organism: Carassius auratus; assembly: GCF_003368295.1. Taxonomy (NCBI): domain Eukaryota; kingdom Metazoa; phylum Chordata; class Actinopteri; order Cypriniformes; family Cyprinidae; genus Carassius; species Carassius auratus. The sequence continues at coordinate 29,493 of NW_020526570.1, read as the reverse complement.
CGGCAACACTGTGCATCGTGGGAGTCCTCGTGGAGATCGAGGGCGTGGAGGAAAGCCCTGCCCACACTCCTGCGACTGAGGGTGAGCTATATGCAGTCTCTGAAAGTCATATGGAGCAAGTTCTGGATCTGATGGACTGGTCTACGGAGGTAATCCCTAATATTCCTGTTTCCCCGCTGGTTCCGTCCAGCCCTGATTCCCCTGTATACCCTCTCAGTCTCCCACTCCTACCTCCTCCAGTCATTTCCTCTGCTCCATTTCCGCTGGTTCCGCCCAGCCCTGAGTTTTCTGTTTCTCCGCTGGTTACGCCCAGCCCTGAGTTTTCTGTTTCTCCGCTGGTTACGCCCAGCCCTGAGTTTTCTGTTTCTCCGCTGGTTACGCCCAGCCCTGAGTTTTCTGTTTCTCCGCTGTTTACGCCCAGCCCTGAGTTTTCTGTTTCTCCGCTGTTTACGCCCAGCCCTGAGTTTTCTGTTTCTCCGCTGGTTACGCCCAGCCCTGAGTTTTCTGTTTCTCCGCTGTTTACGCCCAGCCCTGAGTTTTCTGTTTCTCCGCTGTTTACGCCCAGCCCTGAGTTTTCTGTTTCTCCGCTGGTTACGCCCAGCCCTGAGTTTCCTGTATCTCCGCTGGCTCCGCCCAGCTCTGAATCTTCTGTTTCTCCGCTGGTTCCGCCCAGCCCTGAGTTTTCTGTTTCTCCGCTGGTTCCGCCCAGCTCTGAATCTTCTGTGTCTCCGCTGGTTCCGCCCAGCTCTGAATCTTCTGTGTCTCCGCTGGTTCCGCCCAGCTCTGAATCTTCTGTGTCTCCGCTGGTTCCACCCAGCTCTGAATCTTCTGTGTCTCCGCTGGTTCCGCCCAGCTCTGAATTTTCTGTGTCTCCGCTGGTTCCACCCAGCCCTGAATCTTCTGTGTCTCCTGTATTCCCTCCCAGCCTCCCTCTCCCGCCTCCTCCCAAACCTGCTGGTCCCTCTACTCCTCTTTCGCTGGTTCCGTCCAGTCCTGATCCTCCTGTCCTCCCTCCCATCCTTCTCCTCTCTCCTCCTCCTAGACCAGCCAGTTCCTCGTCATCCCTGCTGGTGCCAGTCAGTCCCGCAGCTCACCCTCAGTCCGCGCCATCGGGGCGCGGTGGTTCGCCGCTGGACTGCCAGTCTCCAGCTCCGCCTTGGCGGGTTAAGGCCCTGTCTCCGCCTCCAGCCTCCGAGCCCTGGACTCCTCCTCGGTCCTTCGACCCAGCGGCTCCGCCTTGGCTCTTAGCTCCCTCGTCTCCACCGTGGCCTGTCATCCCACCTGCTCCACCGGGCTCCCTCGTCCCTCCGGCTCCACCTTGGTCAGTCGTCGACCATCCGCCGCCTCGGGACTCCTCTCCTCTGGTTCCACCTCGTCACTCCATCCCTCCGGCTTTGTCAGGCTCCTCCTTCCCTCCGGTTCCACCTCCATCCTCGGTCGCTCCGGCTCCACAGCGGTCTGCCAGGACCCTGCCTCCGCCTTGGTCGCCTGAGCCTTCTGCTCCACCTAGGCCCTCCGGAACCTCGACGTCCCCCTGGCTCTGCGGCTGTGCTGCTCCATCTTGGGCTCCTCACCCACCGGTGCAGTCTCCGCCTGTCGGCCCCCTGGTGTCGTCGACCCTTCCTTCACCATGGCTCCTCCCGCCGTCGACTCCACCTTGGATCTCCGTCCTGGCTGGTCTCTGGTGGACCATCTGGCTCCTCCTGCTCCTGTCTCCTCCCTGGCTCCTCCCTCCGTCGTCTCCTCCCTGGCTCCTCCTTCTGTGGTCCCTGTCTGCTGGCCCCCTCCTGGGAGTCCGTCCTCCACCGGAACCTCCTCCCAAGTTCCCACCCACGCCTCCCTCGGTTGTTTCTACGGTGCGAGGACGCACCTACTGGGAGGGGGGAGTACTGTCACACACCTGGACTCATTTAGTGTTTTTGCCCCAGTGACCCAGTTTCTGTCTTCCGTGCTTAGTTTGATTAGTTCCCAGGTGTGTCTATTCTATTCCTCATGTGTCCCTGTTAATTTAGTTATTCCATCCACCTGTGTTTCCCCATTATCCTTTGTACTTAAGCCTTGTCCTTTCAGTTCTGTTTTGTCGGGTCTTCATTTGCCACTTGCTACTTACGTGTGTCTACCTCTGTGCTCCATGTTGGATATATTAAAAGCCTTATTTCGTTTATCCTCGACTCCGTATTCCTTCAGGCAGCGTAAAACCGTGACAAAAATAACTGTTTTCTATTTGAATATATTTTATAATTCTATATTTTTATAATATTATATTTTATATAATATATATTTTTTTTTGTGATGGAAAATTCTACAGTGTCACATGATCCTTCAGAAAACATTCTAATACGCTGTTTTCCTTTTTATTATTATCAATGTTGTACACAGTGGTGCTACTTAATATTTTTGTGGAAACCTTGATAACATTTCTACAGGATTTTTTCATGTATAGAAAGTGAACAGCATTTATTTGAAACAGAAATTCATTATAAATGTCGCTACTGTCACTTTAAAATAATTTGACGTGTCCCTGCTGAATAAAAGTGCTGAAAAAGGTTGATTTTTGAACCTTTTTTTTATTTGAAATATATTATCTTAGTACTAAAGTGCCAGAACGTTTGACATTGCTGATGTCTGCCATGTTGTAAACTGTGATTATTTTGTTCGGACAGTAATACTGTGCATAACAGCTTGAAGAAGATGACTTTCCAAAATGACATTGCCCATGCAGTTTATAAAACAGACAGCTTTATGTACACTTGCACACAGTTACAAAATCATCACATTGTTCCATTTCAGTAGTGACACTTGGTACAAACCTGGGACGTGATCCGGGTGAGGCGCAAGTGGCACACAGCCACGTCTATAAACCTTATGGCCAATCCTCATGGCCTAATTTAAGAGGATATACAACAATCCTTGATTTCTCTTGCTTCCAGAATCTATAAGAAGATTCTGTGCTGAACTTTTTGAGCCTTGAAACTTCATAAAACTCATTTTGGGTGTAACTGCATGGCCTTGTAGGAAGCTCAGAGCTGTAGGCGGGACAGTGAGCGTGAGCGAGTCTCTCTGCTGACGGTGCACCTCTCCAGCACACGTTCATTTACTGGGTCGAGCCTTCAAGGACATCTCCACGTGTAGAATTTATCATCTGCTGGGTCATGGCCAGTCCTGCTGCCAGAACAGAAATATCATTTTTCATTTGCTCTGAATGAGTTTTTAATTTGAAGTTAAGTGAGTATTGACCACCTGTCACTGGATATGAAATCATAGACTCCTCCTCTATCATAGTCTAGCTCTCCGTGTCCTTTATCCACTTTTGCCTTCAAAGGGTTCAGAGTACTTTTTATTTTTCATTTTATATATATACTAAAAAAATTCCCCCTCAGGTCCATTTAGAATGTAAAATGCTGTTGGTTTTTATGACTTTTATATTATTGTGGCAAACTAAAAATGACATGAAGTAGATATTTATCATATATTTAGTTAATATTTATCATGAATAGCAGATGTTCACACTGTCACTTCTACTGTATATATTGTAGTCATTTGTAATGTTTCAAATGCAATTTTAATAATTTAATATTTTTTTGTAATAACAATGATCATCATCATTGTTATTATTATCATATTATTAATTAAGAATAATTGTAATTTGATATTTGGAATACAATTTACACATTCAGAATAACTTTTTAATAATTACATATTACTGTAATGTTACATGTGTTATGTTGTTGTGATAATACATAATAATATTTTAAAATACAGATGTAATATAATTTAGTATTTTTTGTAATGTTACATGTAATTTATGTTTCAAATGCAATTTTAAGAATTGAATATTGCTGTAATGTAACACTAATAATAAACGATAATCATGATCATCACCATTATTATTATTATTATTATTAATGTTAATTTTTTTTAATAATAATGACTAATAATATTTATTATATTATTTTACTTTAGTAATGTTTAATTATTCAAATAGTTTAACATAATTTAATATTCATATACTTTTGTATATATTATTATTATTATTATAAAGTTTACACAGGCATATTTCTAGTTAAAGAATTTGAGGAAGACCAATTTTTTTCTCCCAGGACAGAGTTTTTTTTTTTTTTTTTTACAATTTTAGTCCCTTGCTATGCACTTTTTCTTAGTGCACATCATTCTAAACATACCCTCTATTTGTTGAAAGTGCTCCTCATCTAATTTTTAATGAGAAAATATTACCCAGAGCACCTTTAAGTGTCGATAGAAGTGCCTAACAGCTGCTGTCAGGGTGCCATATCAATAAGTGGATTCCAGTGGATCATTCTCAGCATGACACTGATTATTATAAACACCATATCTGTCTGTGAGACAGACGTCTGGCATGGAAACAACCCTCTTAATGAATCACTCCGCTGAGACTGCGAGAGTTCAGGAAAGTCACGGCGGCTGGGCCACAGAGACCGCCACAGCAGACCAGCTCTATGCAAGCCATTCATTATCCTATTGTATTATCAGACTAATACAATATTTGTTTTACATTTGATTAATGAGTGCGGTGAGTGCATTTTGATAAATGCGTGTTTTTGTGTGGTGTCTAACTCACAGAACATACACATTCACACATTTGCACACGTGATTCACTCCTAATTGTAGAGCACTTAATGAGGAAGGAAAACATATGCTCCGTCATCTGCTCCAGCCATATGCCAAACCTTATAACATAAGAGCCAGCTACACCACCAGAGCCTATCCACTGCACACGTCTGCGTCCTACAGCCATCCAGACACAACACACCTGCTCTCAAAGGTTTAGGTGGAGGGAAATACTAATACTGCTATATTATAAATAATCGAATGTAATGATTTAAAATGTAATGGATATTAAACTCCTAAAATTAAATAAACAATTACAAAATGAACTAAAAAAATCACTAAATTATTATATTATATTATATTGACTTTATGTATAATAAACAAATATACAACTGAATATTATATTATATTATATTATATTATATTATATTATATTATATTATATTATATTATATTATTAGTAAAGTATAATAGAATTATAATAAATTATATTATGTATCATGGCAGTACTTAAGCTGCTTTAAACTATAACTGCTATAACTAAGTATGAGTTTTTAGAGTATCTTCCCCAAATCTGTTTCCTGATGGTCATCTATCATCTCAGATGTTTCATTACTCGTGTCGATCTGCCATCATCCGTCTCATGCTCCTTCACTGCTCTTCTTTCTTCTTGCTGTATGTATATCTTCTTATTCTGTCTCTCTGTCTGGACAGTAACACCCTTGAGAGTCCCAGCAGACTGGATGAAGAACATCGTCTGATCGCGCGATACGCTGCTCGTCTGGCAGCGGAGGCCAGCAACTCCACTGTGAGACTCGCTTCACAAACACGACGAAGTTTTCAGAGGACACTTTTTAGTTACTGTGTGGAATTAATGAAAATCTATTTAGTAATATTTATTTAGGCTTTAATGCTCCATAACTAGGCAACTTATTTTGGTATGTGTTCATTTAACGGCATCTTTCTAATTAGTTTTGCACAAAACCAGTGAAACTAATTATTTTGTCTTTCAGCAATGTCCTCCATCTGATCTGAGTTTCAACTTTGATGCTAACAAGCAACAGAGGCAGCTCATCGCAGAACTAGAGAATAAAAACAGGTGGGGTTTTCAATAATAAGATGCTCCTTGCTTTGCTTTACAATGGATCTACATGTCTTTAAGCTAAATTAAAATAAGTCATTATTGATTCATATTTACTGTTCTAAAATGGAATAACAATAATTGAAATGCTGTAATCATGTCATATATTGAATTATTCATCCAATAAAAAACATTTAATATTTAAATACTTAAATTATATAATAATAGCAGTAATAATAATGATTATTATTATTATTGTTGTAATACATTCAATTATTCAAACAAAACTTAATTATTTAATACTTATGAATTACAATGACTTGAATTTAATACTACTACTATTAATTATTATTATTACTATTTTAATACATTTAATTATTTAAACAAAGATTAAATTAAATATTAAATATTTATTAATTACAATTAAATAACAACAACAATAATAATAATAATAATTATTATTGAAGACAAAAGTGATAACAGAGACTGTGTTACAGTAGAATTGAGTGCTTTTGATAGATGCCAGTCAAGTTGGTTTTGGTTCCTGTGTTTGGTGCCTACAGGGAGATACTGCAGGAAATCCAGCGTCTGCGTCTGGAACATGAACAGGCTTCTCAGCCCACCCCTGAGAAAGCCCAGCAGAACCCCACTCTACTGGCAGAGCTACGGCTGCTACGGTACACACACACATTCACACGTAGCCTTTATACGTGCATGAACACAACAACAGAATGGGTGTGGAATTAATCAGGGCATTCAACTTTAAATTACCCATAACTTTAGTTAACCATAGTGTTATTAGGAACATATAACAGGTTTAAATGAACTGGGTGGGATATCACTTCCCTGTAGTCATTTAAATGGAGTACCTCTAATGGGCACCAGAGGGCATGTAGAAGCCAAATTAGTTTTCTTTAATAATATATTGGTCTGATAAGATGAGTGGATGTGCACATTTTTATTATGTGCTGTTTTTGCCCTCTTTGTTTTAGTTTCATGAAGATTTAGCCACTTTATGTGCATTTCTGAGCAATCCAATCGATTTCATGAAGGACTTTAGTGGAAAGGGGGTCATATTCTGCACTTTTGTCTTGATTTTTAAATGTTAATCAATATTTCGTAATTTAGGTTTACATTTCACCATTATTATAAAAGCTTTTGGTACTCTACCTTTAAGAAATGTGTATGCAAATATCCTCTACTTGTGGTTCTGAAATCAATACAATTTTAGCATGAGCCATTTTCCCCGCTTAGGTTTTGTCAATTGTATGAGTGGGTTGTGGAGGGAGCTTTGCATAACGAACATAGTACAAGGAGCTTTTTATTTCGAAAGAGCAAGGGAAATCCTGTTTTCCATCATGTGTGCCCTTTTAGCTGCGTGTATTTGGCAGTCATTGATTTTTATGATTCATATGGTGATTCATTTATTCATTTTGTTTGTCATTTGGTTCAGGCACAGAAAAGATGAATTGGAGAGGCGCATGTCGGCCCTTCAGGAGAGCAGGAGAGAACTGATGGTCCAGCTGGAGAGTCTCATGAGGCTGCTGAAGGTACGAAACTTGTCGGACACCAATTTGGCTCTTCATTTGCCACGGCAAGGATGAAAACTTCATTTGATTTCTCATTCTGTGCTCACTTTTTGTCTCTCTCGTTTTGGGTTCACCTTTCTTTCTCCCACCGCTGTTTCTCTGACGTGTCTGTTTTCACTCACTGTCATCTCTCATCTTCTGGCTGACAGGATGAAGAGCAGAAACAGGCAGTAAGTGTTCCTTTAATACAGCTCTGCAATTCTGGAGTAAACACGCACGAGTCACATCTGCGAAAGTTTGATCTAACATATGTGCTGTGTTTGGCAAACCACAGATACTTCCAAAAAGGTAAAAGGTGAAAGAATAATGGGTTGCATAACGCTGAAAATGAAGAGGATCACTGACAAAAAAAATAAAAAATCTTCTTTATTCTGTGGAACACAAAATGAGATATTATAAAAAATGTTAAGGCTGCTCTTTTCAATACAATGAAAATGAATGGGATTTATGTTTTTTCACCAAGCTCTGGAAAGAATGAAAATACTAAATACACTTTCAAATTAGTTCATGACTTTGCCATCATATAACGCTCACAGTTAATCTGTAGCAAATCTGTTACTTTACTTAACTTTGTGCATGACTAATGTATACAAAAATTGCTGTAATTGAATGAACACAAAACATTTACTCAACATTCACTACAAAAATGTGATTGCATGTAATTTTGTAATGTGATCTTTAGCGAATATCAAAAAAAATATGCAGTTTTGAGGCTATGTACAGAATAATGCTGTAATGCCTAAATTAACTTGCATCATTTAAAATGTTTGTTCATTAGTGCTTTATTTTTTAAAAACTATTAAGACTAAATCAGTCATTTGCCTTGGCATGAAAATAGACATCTGTATCTTAATGAATTTTAATAGTGGTGTATGCCTACTCTTTTTTTGTCATTTGTGGAGTGCTAGTCCATTGTGTCCCACAAAAGAAAGAAAGTCATATATGCTTGAAATGAGATAAAGATGAGTAAATGCTGACAGAAAGGGACTGTTCAATAATTTACTGCCACAAAACTGACTCATAAGTTGATTAATGAGAATAAAGCATGGATATGTCATGAGCTTATCGCAGACTGTCTCTGTGGGCGATCTCTGTCATGTCTGTTCCTCATAGCGAGGACATGAAGCTCCCATTTCCAGTCAAGTCCCGCTGCTTTGTTCCTGTGACCCAGGGAGGGACCACGAGCTGCATGTCTCCCTGCCAAATATCAGAGACCTGCTCTCCTTTCATCAGGGCTAAGCACCTCACGTCTAATGTGACTGCAGTCTGGCCAGCCATCTGCTGCCTGGCAGTGGGCCACAGGCCCTGGGCCCAGCATCAATCTGTGGGACAGTGCGGCCCTTTTCTACCATCCTTTTGCTCCTCTAATGGCACTTGCATGCTGCTCAATGAGCTCTCAGGCCAAAGATTTATGTGATACAATCTAAAGAAACAGATCAAATATCAATAGGTGTGTCTGAAGTAGTAGGTTTTTATTAATAATAATAATTAATTATTAGTGCTACTTGGGGAGCGAGGGACCAATGGAGGTTCAGGTTGTTACACATGTAGTGTAATTTTTGCGTTCTCTTCCCTCATCTCCCTCCTACAGACCCAGACGGGGAGTTCGCCCCACTCATCTCCCAGCCACAGTGTCAGCTGCACCATGCCTATGCCCATCCGCTCCACCTCAGCCGGCTCGACCCCCACACACACGCCCCAGGACTGCCTGGCAGGGGTCGGAGATGACGTGCTGGATGCCTTCTCTCAGGGTGAGACGTCTGAAGCTTTGCATTGACATTATCATCCACACAAAATGATTAGAAGATCTTTATAAGATGACTGGAAGTTTAAAGATTGTGATTGGAAGATGTTTAGAAGATGTTTGGAAGATGATTAGAAGTTGATTAAAAGATGTTAGAACATATTTAGAAAGTGCAAAATATCAAATCAAATATCATTAGAAGATAATTATAAGAGGATTTTGGAGATGTTAAGAAGTTTAGAAGATGATTATGAGATGTTCATAACAAATTGACAAAATTAGAAGATGTTTAGGGGAAGAATTCTTTCTGTAAAATAAAGACTGGGTCATTTAGCACTAAAAATACCATTAATGTAGTCTATTAATGCAACTGTTATTGACTATATTCCAAGACATGTAATGCCATATGATAGTGAGGAACTGACAGAAACTTAAGTCGCTAAATTAATTTTGGATTGATATGTTATACCTCTGGTTATTGTCATCTGAAAATGTTCCTCTTTCATCCAGGTGTACCAAGAAATCTCCGTAATGATCTTTTAGTGGCTGCAGACTCAATCACAAACACTATGTCGTCACTAGTGAAAGAACTTCACTCAGGTACTTTTGTAAACTCACTTCTGCCCTCTAAGAACTCACATCATGATTTTAGTGGTAATTGTAATGTTTGTCAATTATGCAGTGGACGACGGTTTAGAGGAAGAAGAGGAGAACATGCGAAATGGAAGGGAGAAGGGTTAGTCCCAAAGGCCTTGTTTGCCATTTTACCCTTATTCCTTACTCATTCCTATACTTATCTTTTCTCAGAATGACAACTGATATAATAATTAAAACAGTAAAGGCCCAAAGTCCATTTCCCTTATAATAAGCTTCCAAGCTTTTATTTATAGGGATGCACAATATATCGGTATAGTATTAGAGTTATATATATATTTTACATTTACGAATTTGCATACACTACCATTCAAAGTTTGGGGTGAGATATTTTAAAGACAATAGTGGTTGTATTCTGCAAGGATGAAAATTGATCAAATGTGAAAAAATACATTTATAGTGATACAAATGATTTCAGTTTAATATATTTTTAACATTTCTATTCATTAAATAATCCTAAAAAAAAAAGAGTTGTTTCCACAAAAATATTAAGCATCACAACTGTGTTCAACATAAATAATAATAAAAAAAATTTTTTTTTGAGCACCAAATCAGTATATTGGTGATGATCTCAGAAGTATCACGTGACCCTGAATATTTGAGTAATGACTGCTGAAAATTCAGCTTTGCCACCACGCCACAGAAATAAATCACATTTTAAAATATATGAAGATAGAAAATAGTTCTTCTTCAAGAACTTGAGCTGTGTCGAGAATGATTTGGGGAACGCCTCCAGCGTGACGTCTCTGAATAATGTGTGTAATCAGTCCAATGGAAGGGTGAGACGTCATAGGCAGGTGACACCAGAGACCAGGAAGCATAAAAGCACGAGGGGCGAAGCCGGCAACCAGCCTGTAGCTGTGTCCAAATTCAGGGTCTGCATCCTCCTTAGGATCCTTCCTACCCGGTTGAAGGAGGATGGGTCCTCCGACGACCGCAAAAACCGGAAGTCGGTGTTTGTGAATTTGGACAGCCTACCCTTCTTTCAGTTCCCTCCCTTACCCGTTGCTCATATCCTGTCACCTAGCAACCGTGACAGCGCTAAGCAAGACGCGGATGAAGAGCTCATCGTTCTCTCCCCGGAGCTTTATAAACACTTCTGTCTGCTCTTTCGTCCTTAGAAGTGTTAAAAACAGCTTCAATCACTAACAAATAAGCTGTGTGTAAGGGGATATTCACACAGGCAGTAAGGAAGAAGCTAGTTTGGCTTTTTTTTTTTTTTTTTTTACATATACACGTACAAATGTAAAAAAAAAGTTTAACGCTAAAACAAAATGCCTAACTAGAAAACAACTGAAAATATATATTTTTGAAAAGCCAGTTTTTAAAAAACATCGAAAATAATACTCCTCCCCCACTCCGCTACCGCTCGCTTCGTCCTGCCGAAAAGAATTATGGGATAGGTAGGACGTGAAAGGATCCACCACACCCATCCTTCCAATTCGGGGAAAAGGAGGACGCATTTGTGGGCCACATTTGAATGATCCTACGAATTTGAACAGCCTTCGTCGCGGCGCTGTGACGTAACATCCTTCAAATGAGTCCTCCGAAGGATGTAGACCCTGAATTTGGACACAGCTTGTGTGTGTGTCAGTCGCTTCTGTTTGTGAGTCTTATTTAGTGTCGTTTTTCCACTGATAAACTCCATTTGTCAAAGCTTCAATCAAGAGAAGTTTTGGGTGTGAGCAGGCAGCGTTCCCTGCCTGCAAAAAAAAATGGTAGGGACACACGAATCTAGTGTGTTGTAGTGGTGAAAATTATGATTCGTTCATTTTCAGTTCGTTGACCAAAATGATTCGTTCAGATTCGTTCACTGATCCGTTCAGTGACCATTTCTTCGTATTACACAAATTATGCCAGCAGGTGGCGAAAAAGAGTGTCTTATGTGTTATGTCTTAAGTCATCGAACGTACTCACTTGTGACAAAAACTGATTTGGCTTTATTAAAATGTGTGCATAATCGCATTCAATATATAAAGTCTAATTAAGTTGTTCAGATGAACAAAGCACAAGGTTTTCTTGCATAATTAGCATTTTAATTGTTTGGTCAAACAGTTCGTATATTATATATTCACATTCAGAAATTGGGATTAAACGTCTAGTTATGTTCTGTATGCTAAATATGAAAACAAGCGTATGTGCACAGTACCTATAACTGCACTTTGCATTTTGAGCGATTGACATGCTAAATGCCAACTGACCCGGTTGCTCTCATTCATTCCGTTCTCGAACGAGATAAGCTATGTACCAGTTCATTTCATTCACGAACGACATGTGGACCAGTTCAGTCATTTCATTCAAGAAACAAGATTTACTAAATCATTCAGCTCGATCACGAACAACATGGGTATCGTCAGATCAGTCATTTCATTCACGAACGAAATGCGTCATTTCATTCAGCTCGTTCGTGAATGACATGTGTTCCAGTTTAATCATTTCATTCAAGAAACAAGATTTACTAAATCATTCAGCTCGATCACGAACGTCATGGGTATCAGATCAGTCATTTCATTCATGAACGACGTGTCATTTCATTCAACTTTTTCGTGAATGACGTGTTCCAGTTTAGTCATTTCATTCACGAACGATAAGATCATTCTCTAGATCTCGTTCAGACTCGTATGAAATGCGTTCAGTGAAGGGTGTATTCATTCACTACATTCAACAAATCACATGCTCCGTCACATCCCATACTCGAAGGCTATTGGCATTTCAGATACCTGGTTCACCGAGCTGCGCATGTGCTGCTAATAGTGCCATGCTGCTGTGGAGTGAACTTCAGTGAACGAGAAATATGAGTCAGTGGATTACGTGAAAAAGAATGATTTATTCACCTAAAAGATTTGTTCAAAAATAATCGCACGTGATCTGGCAAACGGGTTGGAGACGGCTCATCCTATCTTCACCCGTGTTCACTAGATCTAGGGCTCGTTCTCGAGGCTTGGAAGCCTGCGCTGCGGTTTCTTCACCTTTTGAGACAGAGCTCGCTGTAGCATCCATCTTTCTCTGAGGAGGTGGATGTTGTTTGTGTGACTGAGAAAAGAAATAGAAAAAGATGTGCGCTGCCGAGGCAACACGTGTATTACATTGTTCCATTTTTAATAAAATGGAATAAAATGACATATTTATCTGACCATGTGAAGTTAGATGTACAGGGGCTCTTGGGATGTAATTTCTTGTGTGAGAACACGTGTTTACCTCTCTTCCTCTGAGGAGGTTGAGGCGGTCAGGGGCTGCTGGGTGGAGCAGTCCCAACCGTGTTCCAGTCCCTCATGCAGGGGGTGTCAGAGTGGCTCTCCCGGGCCGAAGGCTTCTAGTGGAAAACGGTTCTGTGGACCGTCGTTTTCGTTGGATTGCCTTCGTCATAACGTCCTTACGCCTAAGGCCTAGGACTTGTTGAGGGCCAGCTTCCTCTGGGGAAGAGTGGTGTACACCGCATTACACGGTGCCGTTCTCTCCTCAGTGCCCTCGGGAGATCATTCTGCCAACCCTGCCGGTGTTCGAGGGCGCAGCGGTCTCCGGCGAGCGCTTCTCTCAGTTACCACCCGCAAACGAATCGGTGCTAAGAGGCTCACTACCTCTACGGAGGTCTTTATAGCAGGTGGTACAATCATCCCCTGCCGGTCCTCCGCTTCAGGGCACCGAGCTAGTATCTCTAGGTGCACAAGAGGCCAGTCTCGCGAGACTGGTTCCCTTAGGAGGTCACATGGCGGTGGGTAAGCCCCTGCCAAGTGTGCTTCATGGGGTCCTGACCTGAGCAGGCTCTGGTCTAGTCTTCCTAGCAGACGATGGTCTGAGGACCATAGGACCGAAATTTATCGGTGCTAAGAGGCTCGCGATCTCCTGGGAGGTTTCCAGAGCAGTTAGTTCGGCCGTCTCCTGCCGGTGCGCTGCTTCAGGGCACCGAGCTAACTGCTCTGATGACACCAGAGATCAGTCTTGAGAGGCTGATTCCCTTAGTAGACTATTTGGCAGCGTGAAAACTACTGCCAAATGTGTCTCAGTGGGTCCTGTACACTGTAGTGAGAGGCCACAGAATCCAGTTCTGGTGGGCCCCAAGCAGGATCTGGTAATGGAACAGAAATAGACTCTCTCTGAGGACGGAGGCCATCGAGGTGGTCCCTCCTTGGGTTGCAGAGTCCGGGTCCTACAGCCGGTACTTCACTGTTCCCGAGGAAGGATGAGGTGTTGTGTCCTGTTTTAGATCTGCGCTTTTTGAACCATTCAGTCAGGGGACTAAAATTGAGCACGCATTCACAGGCAAAGTCTGGGGACTGGTGTGTCACGATCTATCAAAAAGATGCATTTATCTCCATCCTTCTTCATCGGAAGTTCTTGAGGTTTGCTTTTGGGGGCAAAAGCCTACAAATACGGATCTTTCTCTAGCCTTGCACACTCACCCCACACTTTCACGACTCAACCACATTGACGATTGGTTGATATCAGCTCAATCTGAGCAGATGACGGTTCGGCATCGTCATTCTCGCTCACATGAAAGAGCTGGGGTTAAGACTTAACGCCAAGAAAAGTGTGCTTTCTCCAGTACAGAGAACCACTTATCGGAGCGTGGTGTGGGATTCGACCACGATGCAGGCATGTGTCACCTGCTCAGATCGAGTCGATCCTCACTGCAGTCGCGAGAGTGAGAGAAGGCTGGTCACTCACTGTCAAGCAGTCTCAGAGACTGCTGGGTCTGATGGCAGCTGCGTCCAATGTGAATGCGATTGGCCTGCTGTACATGAGACCCCTATAGTGGTGGCTCAAGACCAAGGGGTTCTGCCTGAGGGGAAACCCACTTCACATGCTAAAAGGTCACGCAGCGGTGCCTACGTGCCTTAGACATATGGAGAAAACCTTGGTTTTTGTCTCAGGGCCCGGTGTGGGGTGCTCACCAGCTGCGGTGTGGTCATGAGTGGCCATCCAGCCCGCGGTCTGTTCCCCAAAGCATTCTCGATGCAGCTCAAGTTCCTGAAGAGGAATGTCTTAGGTTACGTATGTAACCCTTGTTCCTCGAAGTAACGAGATGCTGCGTTGCAGTGCCAGACTTCCGGCATCTCTGGCCGGCGCTTGCTTCTCTGACGTCACCTGCCTATGACGTCTCGCCCATCCATTGGACTGATTACACACATTATTCAGAGACGTCACACTGGAGCCGTTCCCCAATGCTTTCTCAATGCAGCATCTCGTTTCTTCCAGGAACCAGGGTTACATACGTAACCTTAGATGTTTTTCACAATTCCACATTACTGTTTTTACTGTATTTTTCAAACAAATGAAGCCCAGACTTCTTTAAAAACATTTAAAACATTACTTAAAAACTTTTGAACAGTAGTTTATACATTGGTTGACACTAAATATGTAATTCTGCATATTCATTGTCATCTAGTGCTCATGTAAAGTCTTTAAAAACAAAACAAAATCATTAACACTGTTAATATTCATTCTATATTATAATGTGATGCCTAAATTCACTTGTAGCAGTATTAATATTTATTGATATTTATATAGACAAAGTAGTATAAATCTTAATATCAGTCATTTATCTGCTCTTGGACATAGCATGGCAATATTATTAGATTATTGAGATTTTAATATTGGTGCATCCCTAATTATCCCTAATTAATATTAAACATCCCCAATTACCAGATTATAGAATGTAGTCATTAGTTGACCATAGTTTCTCAGTTTGATTAAGGCCTATTTTTTCTTCTTCTAGCTGAGTCAGAGTAAAAGAATGTAGAATACTTCATGTAAGTATAAATAAGAATATTGTCTAGTCCTGCTCTTAATGCCAAAGTAAAATGTGCAAAATACTGTGGAGCCGCCATGACCCCCTAACCTTAAATTTGTGTTTTGTCCAGTGTCATCACTGAAGCATTCTGGGAAAAGGCACTCCACCCCTTCATTCTAAGCTCCAGGAAAGGACCAGCGATATCAAAACCTCCCTGGCATTCGCACAAATGCATGCTCTTCCCCAGCTGGCTTTCACTATGTGAAACCAATTCTTCATGAATCCTTGCACAGAGCAAATTGTATTTATTAGGAAGTATATAAATATATATAAATATTTAAATATAGGTCTATATATATATATATATATATATATATATATATATATATATATATATATACACATAAATAATCTATCTGTATAAACCCATTGTTATCACATTACCCATGAGAATGGCTTGTTTGTGCTTTCTTAAAAAACCTTTATGACTTTGTGATCACTACTTTCTAAAACGAACGCACTGTGCATCTTCATGACGTCACTCAAATGTATCTATGCTGTAGCTATTTTTCCAGATGTTCCCCACACTGGATGCTTTTTTGTATAACTAGTGATGATTTTTTTGTGTTTTTAATGCATGGAGTGGCTCTACTGGAGGAGTGGAGAGGGTCCGTATTTGCTCTGCATGTGACATTTATTCCGAGTGATGCCTGCTCCGTCGCTCCTTGTAGTCTTCTGATCATCAAACTGCTGCTTCTGCATCACACACATCAGAACCACCATATATCAGGGATGTCTCGTACAGCTCGCTGTTTGTTTGGGATTTCCTCTACTGTGTTAAGTTTAGCCCGTTGTTGTCGCCGTTGTTTTAGCACTTCGGTATTGCCTCTTAGTTTAGAGTATCACATATATATCTCTGTATTTTTGGAGAGCATAAAAGGACTTTATTGGAATACGGATATATGTTCCGTATATCCATAAACCAGCTTAGCCTTCCATCTTTTGAGTGCACACGTCTCTGTAAAAGTTATTTCAAAAGCTTTATTGAGTTTGTTAATGTGTAAACTTGTGTGAAATAAATGAAACCAGTGCTCAGGGATTGTTGAGAGGGGAACACAGTAGCAATGCTCGTGAACAAATGGGTGGAATTTACTTTGACACCACAAAGGTCAAATGTCAAAGATTAGCACAGGTCATAAAAACTTTATGGAACGGCTGAGTGTGGAAAACAGGATCGTTGTATGGAGGCCTATCTCTGCCACATAAAACAAAATGCTTAGGTAAACCATAATTATGGCAGAAAATGTGATAATGTCATAACTATGAGATAAAAGTCGAAACTGTCATAGTCAAAATTATGAGATAACAGTCATAGTTATGACAAAAAGTTGAAATTATGAGATCATATGAAGTCATAATTATTACAAGTCAACACTGAGATACAAATTCTTGCCATTCAATTATTCCATAGAAGCATATTCTTACCAAATTCTTACCAGAATTTTTTTATTATTATATTTAGGTCATAATTTTGATTCAGATTTACAAAAACAAAGGCTTCCAGAGTATTAAGAAGAGGACATGCTTAGAATCTAAAGCTTTATTGTCATGAGGAAGACAGTTTGACTTACTGTACTTGAATTGGAAGGAATTCAGGTTCAATAATTACATTTATCTAATTATTATAAGTATGTAATTGTGTTACTTGTGATTTGTTCTTTGTTAGTTTGGTTTCAAGTAAGAAATAATAATAACCATTATTTAAAAAAAAAGTTTTGTTTGTGACTGCTAACATTTGAATGCTAAATAGTTCCATTGAGCAACAGTTTGAAGTGAGTTTTAGTGTAGAATATTCAAATCCGTTTACATTTATGAGATTCAATAGATGAAACGATTCATTCACTATTACTTTTCTAAAATGCTTGTAATTCTGCATAAGGAAGTCTTCTGAATGGCTACAATATGAAGTTTTAAACTGGAAAAAGTGTTGCTTCTGTTATAGTGAGTGCAATCAGATATATTTGCCTTTTCAAATCAGATTTTACATGATCATAATGCTTGTTTTGTGTTTCAAGGAAAGGAATATACACTGCAGTTGGGAATTTATTGTCATTGGTTTAATTTGCAAAGTACAACATAAACGAAAGCGTATGAAATACTCTCAGATGGGCAAGTTTGAAGGTTTGATTATGTTCCAACGTTTGCTACAAATATGAATGCAATCTTCTGATGTAGGTGTGTGCCTAGATGTACTGTATAAAGTGCTGTATAAAATTTAATATTCTGCACATGTGCAAGTCAGCCCTTAGATAGGAGTTTTAGTATGTGACTTAGTCGGAATGCAGTCATTATTTACCTGTGATCTTTGAAAAAAAAATATTGTTCTGCCTTTAAAAGTTGTGCCAAACTGTTTGCCAACCTTTAGTGTGTCCTTTAGGTATTTGTTCTGTGTATTTGTGTGTGTTCAAACCACAATTTATTGATTATGAATTTACTGAAGCAGTCCACAGAGAGGGTAACTAATAACAGGGGGCCTTAAATAGCTGAAACACAATACAGTTTAAGTGGAAGGAACCCTGCTCTTAATCAATTTCAAGCATCATTGCGAATTTATATGTTACAGGTGGGCCTCCAACGGAGTTAGACGAAACAATATTTCAAGAATGAAATCCACAATCAGGTTTTCATTTGTTTGGCAACTCTTTTTGATTTTATTTTGTTTCAAAACCCAAACTGTCCGCTGAAGCTACAAACACTGTTTAATTATTTCATTTGATTGATTTGCTGCTGTATACAATCATTGATTGCAAAGGTTTACGTTCATATTTGTGTTTATGTCACCCCTATGTCTTTTCGTATACTATTAAAGGGTAAAATATATGAAAAAAAACTTCAAAGGACAATGAGTGTTTGTGTGTGTGTCCACAGAATATATGAGAGTAATATCAGATCTGTCGTCAATGGGGTCCTTTGATGACGGGGCCACCCATAAAATGTGAATTTAAGCAGCAGCCCCGATTGAGTTACAAAAATCAGCATATGAGTTATTTACCATTATGCCACAGACAACCATGGAAATTTTTACTTTTTTTTTCTAACTCCTTGATCTCATGTCATTCCAACTTCATATGACTTACTTTAGTGCAACAAAGACATAAAAGTTAGGCAGAATCACTTTTGAGGCAAAAGAAAAAAAAAGGTGCAATAAAAGGGTGCAATTTAAAGCAGTTTTTTTTTTTTTAAAAGGGACAGTTCACACAAGAATGAAAATTCACAAAAATTTACTCACTCTCAAGTTGTTCCAAACCTGAATGAGTTTCTTTCTTATGTTGAAGAGAAAAGAAGATATTTTGAAGAATGTTTAAAAAAAAAAAACCAGCTGATGGTAGCCATTGACTTCCAAAGAATGGAAAAATACAGTTATTTTTTTTTTGTTCAACAAAAGAAAGAAATTTATGCAGGTTTGGAACAACTAATAACAGAATTTTCATTTTAGGTGAACTATCCCTTAAAGCTGTATGCTATTAAGAGTGCTAGTTATCCAGTACAGTTGAATTGCACATTTACTGAACATCCTGAAATTTCGGTTAAAAAAACAACAACAACAACAAAAAAAAAAAAAAAACAGTAGGATATAAATCACTTTTAAAGCAAGTCTATTGCTTTTTTTTACACATCTTTGTAACGCCCCCAGGCAGCTCTTTCCAGTTACACAAGTGCAGCTGCTGCTTCTATAAATTGTGTTTCTTTAGCTCAAATCAATCTAAAACCTTTTTTTCAAGCCTATTATTTATTCTTTAAGATGAATTGTTTGGAGCCCCACAATTCATTAATTAATTCCTACAATTGATTAATTTGTTCCCTCATCTTAAGTAAACCATGGCCACGGTGTACTAATTTGTTCCCCCAATTTATTAATTAGTGCCCCCTTTTTTTAGTTAAATGTAGTAAAAAATTAAAACAGAGTGAACCACACAGTGAAAATGATAAATGATCTAATAATGATCTTGCAGGGCACCCGAAACACTGTTAGACCTGTTTTGAGACACAAGATTGAAGAAAATGGTCATATATTTATATATATAAATACAGATTTCATTCATAATTCATTTGATATCTATCCAATTTGCAGCCAACTGAAGATAAAGATCCAATATTAGTTGTTTTATTTTTAGTCTAGACTAAAGCACAGTATGTAAACAATGTAAATTGTATAAGAATTCTAAAACACTAAGAAATGACATCAAGCAATGAATATACAGTATATTACAATATCTAGATGATGTAAGAGTATACTTGTAATGTGACAAAACAATACACAGTACATTCACGTTATTCATTCAGATTATGTGAATCCCATAAAGAGATTCTGATAGCTGCATCTAATCAGAATCAGGGCTCTCAAGTCTCACGCATTGGGCGTGAGACTCACGCATTTCAACCCGTTCACACGCTCACACGCCACACCTTGTATTTCTCACGCAGAGACATTACGAGGACAACGCCCACCAAGTTGCGGCGCTATTTTTTTAAACAGTGAAACAGGTAACGTAGAGGAATCAAGTGAGTTCCCCGAAGGCCCTGACACGCACCTGCTAATCGAATAAAAAAAAATATAGCTACCGATCAGCCAATCAGAAAATAGCATTGCTGTATCCGGGTAAGATTTTTACAGGCTCGTGTGCAACACAGATCCAGACGCTCGCTGAAGTAGGTAACGTTACGGTTACAGACTTGTCAAGACAATGACACAGATTTTCACTATATGTTTTTTTTAGCAATATATTAATTTAACATTTTTTAAAAACAGTCTAAGATATGTTTTGGTCTGATGGTTATTATGACCCCGACACGCACGCAATTTTGGCCATTATACGTGGTCGGCCGTAGCTTTTGTGCCTATTATTAGCCCACTATTATTTTTTTATTGCCAAAGTTACACGTTGAAGAGGATGCGGGGCTACTCTGACAGTTTTATATAAGAGACTTCTATAATAGGCCTATCCATAATACTTGTATGGCAGTATCCATAATAGTTTAAAAAAAAAAAAAAATTTCTTTCCTTTTATTTTTACTGCACCTCATCCTGGTCCCCATTTTCAAAACGTTTTGCCTAGGCTATTTCATTATATTTTATCCAATGTATAATATTGATTATTGCATTCGTCTATTTCAAAGATGTCAGGGAAGAGGCAAAGGATCAATCTTTCATGCTTTGTTCTAAAAGATCTGGGCCCGTATTCATAAAGAATCTTAATGCAAAAAGTAGTTCCTAGTGACAAAATTCTAAGAAAATTCTTAGAAATGTGGGCGTTTACTTTTAAAATTAAAGAAAAAAATCCTAGTAAAGAAAAAAGTAATTCAGAAAGCATCTTATCCCTTAAAAGAGGTCTTAAGGTAAAATTTGTTATGAGCACAGACGAGGACTTTTAAGAGGCTTAAGAGTTTCTTTAACAGAGGAGAAAATGGCAGAAAGATGAAGAGGCAGAAGAAATGTGTTGCAGACAATGGATGACAATGAGTTAATAAGACGGTATAGATTATATAATAATTTAATATAATATAATTTAATATATAAATTAAAGTAATCACTACATTACAATATTTGGCAACTGGGAACATGCAACAATGCAATAGTGATGATTTGGGTCTGTCACAACCTTCTGTAAGCAGAGTGATCACACAAACAATTACAGCACTTTCAGAACATCTTATTGTGTCGCAGTTCATTTCGTTTCCACTGGACATTCCCACCTTGCAAGCTCAAAAAACTGCATTTATGAATATAGCAGGCTTAGGTGCGCACAAGCAGGGGGAATGAACCGTTAATAGTTTGTGCTATACGCTCCCATGTCTGCTTCTTGTGCCTTGCTGTGTCTGAATTTTCCTTTAAGAATGGCCTTGTGTTCATCCATTAACTGGGCTAACAGTAAACACTGTTCCTCTGTCCAGTTTGGCTTTCTCGCTCTTCTTGGTTTTGATTCCATGTTTGATACATTAAAACCAACACTCAAACCGCCACTTAAATAGGACAGCAATCACTGTAACTGGAAAGAGTGGAACAATTTTTATCATTCTAAGCCAATCAAATACCTTATAGGAAATTAAAAGCATGGTAAATAAAAAAATAGAATTCATATACACACATATAATGTGTGTGTGTGTGTGTGTGTGTGTGTGTGTGTGAGAGAGAGAGAGAGAGAGAGAGAGAACGGTCAAATAGGAAAAATTACGCATGTAAATTTAAAGTGAGGATTAGAATAGACCCTATACTTAAAATCACTCTTTTTTTTCCTTCTTGGACAACCAGCCAATCAGAGTCTTCAAAAGATTGTGTCATACATAGCAACCGGTTCAACCCCGCCTCCTCACTAAGATAAACGTTTTTGTCTTTTCCTTACTCAGAGTTGCTCTCAGATCGGTCCCGAATCGCTTTTAAGCTAAGACTCCTACGTAAAAGTTTTTAAGCTAAATTAAGAGTTTTCTGAGAGGATTCTTAGAATCTTTATGAATGCGGGCCCAGCTCCCTAAAAAGGTGGCTAGGTCAGAGGAGGAGGCTGTGGAGAATACAGTAGGGGAGGGAGTTAGGGTGCCAGTAGAGGATGGGTGCATGGAAGAGACTGTGGAGGACCATAGAGGAAACAGTGGAGAACCCACTGGAAACAGGGAAAAAGAGAGGGTTATGTAGAGCAGCCACCTGTAGGTGTTCCTTTAAGAAGGAGTGGTCAACCCGATCACCATTCATCACAATGGGAACCACCAGCTCTTTTTACTGGTGCTTAGTCTGCAGACAAGATAACTCCTGTGTCCATCAAGGTGTGAGGGACATAAGCAGGGAGGCTTTCTAAAATAGCTGCATTAGTGTTAGTGCTTGCTCATTCAAACCTATGCTGAGAGGGTTTTCTCCATGGTGGGATTAAACAAGACCTAAACCAGGAACAGTTTAGCACTTGATGGAACTGTGAAAAATGGCTGGCCTGGAACCACAGTGATTCAAATGGGAGCCACCAACCCCTGGCCTCAAAACCAGCTACCAACACCTACTATAAACAGCACTGACCATTTTTTCTCTCTCTCTCTCTCACACACACACACACAAATAAATGCTGAATTAAATAAATATTATTTTATTTGTAAGAATATGTGTCATTTATGAGATCAGACACCCGTCCCCATCAAACCCCTGCCGCCATCGCGACCGCGGGCAAAATCTCACTCTGAACTCAGTTCAAAACTTGAGAGCCCTGCAGAATAGTTTGTGTAACTTGCGATTGCGAAGAGGTTAATTGATGACGAAATCACACACTTCCCCGCAATGCAACGCGATACTTCCGGGTTTCTTGTCACCGAAGCCTCGCTTTCGATTTCAACATGGTGGCTGCGTGAAATCAGCCGTGTAACGTGACCCATACTCGACTGACTTTAGGACCCGCGCGGAGCTGCTGGAGCGCTGGCCTCTGCTGCAGTCAGCGTGAGCAGCGGAGCATCCGGAGGAGAGCTGGCCGGCTGGGGAGGCGGTGGAGGACGGGGAGAGCGAAGCAGAAGGAGGATCCGGGAGTCAGCGAAAACAAAAAAAACAAAACAAAAAGGGGTCAGGCCTGGAACTTGGCGAAGCGGGTAATTAACACTGAGATCCGCTTTTCTAGAACCTTAAGCCGCCATAGAAATAAGTCTCCGCCGTGGGGCTGGCCGTTTTTTCGGGGCGATACGGTGGGGGGCGGCTCGATGTGGCCAGTGGTTTTTCCTGCTCATACAGATGTGCGACTTAATACACCGCGATATGCGCTTGAACTTGACGAGCGTTCATTTGCAGCTCCTCGAAACAATGGCTGTTTCAAAACCTAGCGAGCTGCCTAACGTTACCTAGACAGCATTTTTGATCATCATTATGTTCCGCACGCGCTTATGATGCCCCCAAAATGCCAAAAGACGCGCTTAAGATGCTCCAAAGTGTTGTCTAGGTAGGCAGCTCACCTTATGGGTATGGGCAGAAACTACTGTATGGTTACTACTGTGATTTTTTTTTTTTTAAATTCTGGAAAAAGAGTAACGGGATAGTTCACCCAAAAATTTAAATATTGTCATTTATTCACAAGCCAGTGACACTATAAGAAGTTTGACATAATAGATGTCAAGCCTCAAATATGTAATATTTGAATAAAACTGTAAACGTTATTAAGATTTCAGAGTTAAAAAAAAAAAAAAAAAAATTGGTTCACTAAGAAAGTTATAATATAAATTTTGATATAGCGCACAAGTCATTCAGATGACTGTTATGATGCTTCTTGTCAATTTTGGAGCTTCACAGCCCCCTGGTCACTACTGAATTTAATTGTCTGGAAAAGAACGGCATGGACATTCTGATAAACCTCTTTTTTTTTCACTGGAAGAAAAGAGTTTGGAAGTACATTACAGTACGTTAAGAATTCAGAACACAGATTATTCATTTTTTTTGGTGAACTATTCCTTTAACTATAGAGTCGCCTAATTTATTGACCTCTAAATCTAATTTCATGGGACTTTGGTGTCCTACTTGTAGAGAAAGCACAGTGAGGCACACATACATGGGAGTGAAGAATAAAATGTACAGATCACTTTAAAACCGCTCTGAGGAAGAAAAAGGGAAATACCATGAAGTAAAGAGTTCGTATTTCACCTCAGAGAAGGGTTTTTCGAGTCAACAATATATTATTTTCTCGTGCATTAGATTGAAACATTAAATGTAATTAAGGTTGATTTCCCATGCACAATTCCCAATTATTTGAATACACACCAATGTTTTATTCACTTATCAGACATTAAGAAGTCTGTTTGGCATTATAAGTTTGAAAGCACCTCATCTTATATGAGGGCAACTTTTTATTGTGAAATGAGTGTATTATTCTGATCTTCTGAATGTGTCTTTTTATTCTGAAAATTGTATCCGAGTGCAGTTTCTTCTGATTATTGTGTTCCTTTCCACAGGGGATCCTAGAGAAGGAGGGTCATCATTTTATCCCCTATTTTTCATCTTTTATTTTTATTTTCTTTTGCATTGTATTCAACAGTCACTCATTTGGCGATGCCGTCCAGCTCAGTTACCACCGCCGCCGCATTCAAGAGCTCCGACATCAACTGTGACACGAACGGAAATCAAATGGTAAGAGGTTAATGAGTCCCTGGACATTTTTAGGCTAACTACCACATCTGTCACTGAAGTGTCTTGTGTTTCGAAAAGCTTTAGTTTGCATATGCCAAAACTAGAATTTTGTAAAAATGTTGTTACAATAATTTCAAAAGTGGTGGTGACATGTTATGAATCTTCATGCAACACGCAATCCTTAAACTAATATTAATGATTCTGGCATTTTTAATGTTAACTAGCATAAAGGTATGTTGGTAAAATTTGACTTAAAGCCTTTATGTATAACGCATTATAAAAGTATGCATTAATTTAATTATGCCTTGTAATACACCTTATAATGCATCGTACAATCTCATGAATAATTGTAATCACAGTTAATATATTATAACACTTATCAGTTCATTGTTACACTATGCATTCCAAATTCAGTTATAATTATTTACAACATGATACAATATATTACAATGCACGTTATGAATAATTATAATGCATTATACCCTTTAATAACCCTTAATAATGCATTATACAAGGGTTTAAGTAAAGTGTTACCGGTGCGTTCATGCCATCGTGGAAATACCGTAATTATGAGATTCTTACTTGCAAAATATCCTTCACATCTTTGTAGAACTCACAATTACAACTTGAAACATTTTGTGAGATCTTCCAACCTGTTCCACCTGACAGCTTCAACATCACGTAGAAACACTCGAAATGTCTGTTTATTAATTATCCTATCATTGCGTATTGTTGATTTCTTAATAATGCAAGAATACAAAGAATATTCTGAAAGAAACAAAAGCCGTACAATACAGTTTAATGTTGCTAGCACAAAGGTGAATAATTATCTAATGTTGCGCGGAATAAACTAGATGTTTATAAATTTGAGTAAAAAACGTTACTTGATGTATTGTGTTTTTTCTGTTGATTAAACCGATACATTTGGGCAATACTATTAGTGCCATAATTCGGAGGATGTGAACAACTCAGACTAGAAAGTCCTAGTAATTGCAGTAATTATGACGTGACTTGAACACGTTATAATATTCAGCCAGTAGGAGCAACTGCTAACAGTACTTTTTTACTCATTATGCGTTCATTTGTTCATAAATTTAAGTCTTAAATAGTCTTATTTGCATCTATACCAAATAGATTACTTGTTAAAGTGTTTGTTTTCCTGAATAAATGCATATTCATTCATTTTCTTGCATGATTAATTTTTACCCATTTCCATTTTCCAGATGTCTGACACGTTTCGTATCAAAATTAAAGGGCCAGTTCACCCAAAAATGAAAATTCTGTCGTCATTTACTCACCCTCATGAAGAGCCAAACAGTTTTGGTGACTTTCATTGTATGAACAAAAGTAAAAACATATTTCTGAAAGCATCTTGTTTTACATTTCACAGAATAACATTTTTGGGTGAACTGTCCCTTTAAGTCTCTCCTCAAATCCATCAGTACGGTATTTCATTCAGTATGATGTATCATGATAATTTGTCGTGATTTATTTCCATGGCGGTGACTTGCGGGGCTATCAGGTGTCACCGTAGAGGCTCTGGTCAACATAAATAGTAAACATGAGTACACTGTTATCAGAGATGGTGCCTACTCTGTTTCGTACGAGTGTTTAGTGACGTGGGTGTTGGCTTGTGTTGGAGAGGCTGCCGTTCGCCTGATTTACGGGGGAATTCATTCTTCCCTGCCCCTGCACCCATGGACCCGCGCTACGCTCGCAGTCCTGTTGCTTGGCAACAGTTCTTGCCTTAAATAACTGGCTGCCGACAGAAATAGAGCAAGGATGTAGACAGTGTTACTGAGTTCACACAAGGCAATGTCGATTTCTGTGCACACCCTTTGTTTTTGTTTGTTTAAACACGTTGTTTGTTTATTTGTATCGTAATGAGAACATTGCGTGAGGCTAGCAGGGTTTATTAGTCATAAAATATGTGGAAAGACCTTCACACGAATAGAGTGAATGCTAACTCTCCAGAATTCAGATGTTAAATGAATAGATTAATGGAAAAATAAAAGAAATAAATATGCATCACATTTTAAATATGAATATATTTTAATAATTTAAAATATAATTTACATTTGAGTTTAATTGTGCATTTTTAAGGCATCTGTGTCTAATGCTTATCTTAGTACTTGAGGTGCTATTTGTACTCTGCTTATTTAGATTCATATCAGTTTTGTTATGCATTTATAAGAAGAAATTCCAACGGTGTCCCGCCATCTTTCAGCCATGCTGGACTTCTCAGTAGTCATGGCAGACGGGGACAGCATCCTCATTAGCATTCTGATTTAGAGCCGGTGGTTTCATTCAGCCCAGCCCTGAAGCTGCTGCAGCGGCTACATTAGGATCATCTTTTCTCTCCCGTCCACCCTAGGGTGCTTGGCTGGACTGAGGGTGGCTATTGTTGAGGAGGGAGGACACAGTTGTGTTAAACAAAGAGAAAGTGAATAAGGGGAGAGAATGAACCACTGAA
This sequence comes from Carassius auratus, assembly GCF_003368295.1. NCBI lineage: Eukaryota > Metazoa > Chordata > Actinopteri > Cypriniformes > Cyprinidae > Carassius > Carassius auratus. The sequence continues at coordinate 2,495 of NW_020526570.1, read as the reverse complement.
TGTCTTTGTAATTGTGTCAGGAAAGAGTCCAGAGAGTTCAGCATCTCTCCACGGCTGTATCAAACCGCACTTTATCTCTGCTAGGAAGATGCCATTCAAACACTGGCTTTTCTCATTATCTAAGTAACCTTGACGTAAGAGATGTAGAATGATATTATAAATCTTTTCATTAAAAAAATTAGGTCTTGGTTTCAACTGCAATATTTTGGTGTGGTTAAGTTACTGTAAAAAAATAAATAAAAAAGGATGAACCGATATTCAAATTCTTTCCAATGCTGATAAACTGATAATTATTTTCATGTTTTGGCTGATAAAATTATAAAATGGACAATATTTAACTCTACATTTTTTAACTCTACAATTTTTTTTACATGCATAAAAAAATAATATTATATGGACACAAATATAGTGATATCGTATCAGTTATCGGCCGATATTAAATATTTAAAAATATGTGTATTTTTTAATTATCTGTATCAAGTTTTGGATACCAGTTTGCGGGGTTGGTAAGTTTTTTTTGGACATCTTTATTTGATCAAAAATGCAGTAAAGATAATAACATTGTGAAACGTCTTCAGCATTACAACATTATAATTTACAGTATGAAAAATGGATGTTAATTTTGAGATTAACATCACATTAACCAGTGCTAATGAATTATTAATATTTTTAAAGATTACATTCAAGTGAGCACTGGATGATAATAATATAAATGTAAAAATAGAGAAATGAGAAGGCACAAATACACTATTTTTATTATAAAAATAAATAAATAATAATACCTTTATTTTAAATAAATGCTGTTCTTTTAAAATCTCTAGAATCCTGAAAAAAATCATGGTTTCCACAAAATATTAAACACCTTTAAAAAAAAAAATAAATAAATAAAAATAATAATAATAATAATTAATTATTCTTGAGCAATTTCTAAAGGATCATGTGACACTAAATACAGAAGTAATGGCTGCTGTAATTTCAGCTTTACCATCACCGGAAAAAAAATTACAATAGAAAACAAATTAGAATTTTCCTAATATTTCACAATAATATGTCTCTACTGTATTTTTGATCAAATAAATGCAGCCTTGGCAAGCATAAAAGACTTCGAAAAACAACTTACCAACCCCACAAACCTTTGAACATGAATCTATGAATTCTATGAATCTATCTCCAAAAAGTGAAACATAAAAAACTTAAAATAGGCTGATAACTGTACCACTATATTGTGTGTCCCTAGTAAAAAAAAATAATACAAAAATTTCATATCATATATCTTATATCAGTAGAATTCAAATTAAATATCTACAGTTTTCTTAAGTGTATTTGGAAAAAGTTTTGGAATGAAACGAATAATGTGACCCATTGAAAATTACAATATTACAAAATAAATAATACTTTTATTTATATTATCAATGGAACTCAAAATGGCCATGTGCCGGAGAGCTAGAATATGAGCCAGTAAGGGCTCTGGTCAAGCAATAATAGTTAATTAATGTGCATTTCTGTCTGTTTTAGAATGAGAGCTCTAGAATGGACACCGTGATTATTGACGAGATGCCTTCGCTCTGCACTCACTGTCCGGCAAAGGTGTACGGCCTGGGCCGCAAACGCAAGCAACCTCCCGTGAGTATCCTAGAGACTGAGCCTCTCAACACTCAACCAAACCACAAACACCCAACTTCCCTTGGGATTTGGTTTATTTTCGTTTATCCACCAGGGCGCTAGTTTGGCAGTGGTAGGGAACGGGGGTAAACAGGCAAACATGAGGGTGCTGGTAATGACACATTTCTTTTCAATTGGACAACTTGTGATTTGCACCTGGTGGACAGACAAAAACACACAAAGACTCCTATAGACCTAATGCCATAGTTAGTGCTTCTGGTCAAGATGAAGCTATAACAAGCCCACATATGCTGAAAAACTTCCTCTCAGTGAGAGAAACTTGCTTAGGCAATGGCTGAAGTTCAAAACTTTCCAACATGAAAGATGTTTCTGACTTATGAACTAAAATGTTTTTTTTTTTTGCAGAGCAGAAAGACAGTTTTAATGTGTTAGAAGCTCTATGCACAGAAACTTATGCTAGAGCTTCAATGCTCAGGATTGTCAGTTTAGAGCTTCTGAAACCTGAGCCATATTTTGAAGGTAATCTCTTGACTTGAGCCTAGCAAAATCCCCCAATGCAAGGAAACTAAAAACCCCACAAGGGTGCGTTTCCCAAAACCAAATATCATCGCAAGTTCTGTCATTATCAATAGAGTTCAATGAAACTTGTTTCCCTGGTCAGCTAATGATGATTGGGAAACATGTTCATTGACTGTGATTTAATTTTTGTGGTGAATCTTAGCCTCCAATAAAAGTCTGGCAGTGTCAGCAAGTGTTGATTGCATTTCTACACGGCTCTTACACCTCATGTGTACGGAAGAACCAATAAGACTGATGAAATTTGAACACAGTTTCATTATAAGTGTGTGCAAACTGGCAGATTAAAATCCTTT
>NW_020526569.1:57500-90706 GCF_003368295.1 Carassius auratus | reverse complement strand
AGGCAGTGTGTGTAGAAACCACAGCGTCCCCAGATCAACAGCGTCGGTAAACAAGCGCCGGCAGCTTTGGACACGCACAAACAAGAGCAGTGTGGTCACAAGAGAGAGAACCTCAGAGCGGTCAAAGGCGGACTTGAAGTGTGTGTACGTGTGTGTTTTTACCCTCCAGCTGGTGGCCACTGTAAGTGGGGTGGAGCTTCTCTCCGGGCCGTTAGTGTTGGACGCGACCACCCGAAAGGTGTACTTGGTGTCGGGGACGAGGTTCTGGATGGTGACCTGCATCTCTCCCGGTCCGCTGGTGTTCTCCACACGCTCCCTACGAGCAAAACAACCGCAATATGAAATCATAATAGCGCAAAAGTGTCTGATGTATGATTTTAGGCATAAAAATTAGGTTCACATGCTAGTGAGGCATGTGAACGCAGATTTTCCGAACTCAAATTTGTGCCCCAGAATGCATCAGAACGTAATTCATAATAACACGCTGATTAACTGCTGATAAACGCACTTTATATATATATATATATTATATATAAGTGCGTTTATCAGCATAAAGCGCCTTCTACAGGAGTATTCTGAAAATCTTATTAAGCAAGCTGATACATTTATAGCTTGATTTTATAATATTTGTTGTTTAATTTTTTAGTTTTGTCTACCTGCCCAGGGACAACAGATGCAAATTAGCTGTTAGCTAACTCTGGTGCATTGTCTAAATTGTGCGCTGTCCCTGTCAAATAAACTTTAAATAATAATAATAATAATAATAATATATAATAATAATTGTTCAAAGCTAGCTAATTAAATTGGATCAAATCTGTCTTAAAATAAACAAAAAAAGATGTTAAAAAAACTGTTTATTTCAGTAGTGTAAATTTTTTTTTTAACAGCTAAGAATCTATATTTTGAATTAGCTTTTTTTGTTTTTATTTGAATTTTAGTTTAATTTTTAAAGATTTTACATGCTTTTTTCATTTTTATTAATAATTGAATTTAATATTAATTAAATATAATATATAACTAAATAGTTTTCCATTCTTTTTTTTTTTTACTATTTAAGTTTCATTTAAGTTTTAATTCATATTTATTTCCAAAAATATACTTAACATTATGTTTAGAAATGTTGCCAAGGCAGACATTTATAATCTATTCATTTCTAAATATGACTATTTACATTTAATTCATTTTTATTTCAGTTTATGCGTTTATTCGTTTCAAACTTATTTCAGTTAGTCGCTCAGGCAAAGTTTATAATTTTTATTTAGTTTCACATTTTTAATCTAACACTCATACATTCATTAAACTTGAATGTTTTTAATAATTTTAATCAACAACCCTGGACATCAGATGGGAAATATAGGATGACGTGACCTCCACACCACGATTAAGTTGCTTAAATTGTTAAATCTAGTAGTTTAACAGTGTATTTTACGTTTTTTTTTTTATACTGAAAATCCCCAGAATATACTGTATACTCAGATCCATAAACACTGTAGATGATGCATTCACCCAAATATTCAGATTAGTGGTCAATCAATGTATTCTTCAATGACCAATTCTTACAATTTGACCCCAGACACCTTCCTCCCAAATCCTAAATGTTTGATGGAGAATCAGTAAGTGTAGTGTACTATTATGCTATTCTAAACATTAGCACAGTGTTACAGTTTGCATTTCCTGTTGCTGTTCCTTTAGCATCCTGCAGAGGCAGCATACACCGTTCTTTAAAACGATGCATGCCCACGTTAAACAGCAAACACATGCACATCTGTCAGCGTCTTTAACCTGTTAGTGCCTTCCAGACTGTAGAACACAGAGTAGGTGATGTTCTCCCCGTGCGGCTCGGCAGGAAGTCGCCATGTCAGCTTGATGAATCGGGTGGACACCAGAGATGCCACGACATCACGCGGGGCGGGAGGGCGTCGGGCCGCTGCGCTCGGCCGGGCTGGACGCTACATGGTCAGTAGTGGCATCAGTCAGTGAAGGGACAGCAGAAGGAAGGGCAACGTCTTGAGTACGTTGGGGGGGTGATTGTGACGAGAGGGCCAACAAGGGGGTAACAAGGGGGTAAATTATAGATACACAGTTCAGGGAGGAGAGGGAGGGCGAGAAAAAGAAAAAAAAAGAACGTAAAATAATTGGCGTAAATGAAAAGACAACCACAATGACATCAAAATCAAAAGGAAACAGCAAATCTACTATGAGACCGAGCAGGAGATGGAGGCTGAACACCAGGCTAAACATGCAGCCAACGACATGTTACGAACACTGAGGGGAAGCATTAACCATCATTAACATTCATATCAGTACGCACAAGTTAATTACAGTTTCACATCTGTCCCTGCAATTAAAACACACTGACGACTTCATCTGAAGTAGTTAAAAATAGCACATTCTACGAAATGTGTCGTAGACGCAAATTAGCTAAAGAATTACAGAAAAAGCATCGCCATACTGTATATGCGTTTGTTTGTGTGTGTCATTTCTGGGGATGAGTCTTTCTTTAAGGTCAACATCAACAAACAACACAATGTAACACTCAGAATCCTGCGGGAATAGCTAATCAGCTCCAGGAAGAATGATTCCCGCAAAACTGAAGAGAAGCGGCTATTCGCTGTACGCTGTATAGAGTACAACAGAAAAGAATAGAATACGCTTGAAGAATATATAAAACTAAAGATAGAATAGATTAAAATAGAATAGCGAATAGAAAAGAATAAAACTAAAGAATAGGTTATAATAGAATAGAATAAAACCAAAAAGAATAGAATAGGTTATAATAGAACAGAACAGAATAGAACAGAATAAAAGAAAAGATTATTATAGAAAAGAAAAGATTATAAGACAATAGAATATAATAAAATAGATAAAAACAGAATAGAATAAAACAGCAAAGAGAGAAAATAACAGAATAGACTTAAATTGATTGGAAAAGAAACAGAAACAGAAAAGAACAAATAGAAAAACTAATTTAGAATAAAACAACAGAAAAAAATAAAAAACAGAATTAAAAAAAATTATTTTATTTCCTTCTTTTTGACAACATTTTAGCTTCTATGGCTATTTTCATGAGGTTTCATTTGATTAGTTCACCCAAAAATGAAAATTAGGCTGTGTTTTACTCCTAGGTCTATATGACTTTCTTCTTTCAGACGAATCCAGTCAGAGTTATATATAAAAATAAAAAAAATCTGTGATCTTTCAAGCTGTTTAATGCCACTCAGCAGGTGTTGCATGCGTCAGTCCAAAAGAAGTTTAATAAAAAGTGCCCATCCATAATAAAAAGTGTCTCACACGGCTCCGGGGGGTGAACAAAGGCCTCCTCTAGTAAACCGATGCCTTTTTTTAAAGAAAAACGTCCATATTCAAAACGTAAATCACTTTATTCTAGCTTGCGATCTCTGTTGTAAACAGAAGCAGTTCTGGGGCCGATGACGTTTGAGTTCGGCTTTGTGCATGCACCGCTCCGAAGTGAGGAACGAGGAAGCGCAGCGAAGAGATCAAAACAAAACAACGGTCTCTAATTAGAAGTACAGAACGAGGATTTGTAAAGGAGAATGTCAGAAGATTTCGAAATAAGCCAGAGGAGACTGGTTTTCCTTTGCTAAAGTAAGGAAATGTAACTTCCCTTGATCCTGTAAACAAACGTTGGTTTTCATGAGACTCACCGGCGCAAACTACATTAAAATGATTATCACATTTTGAATATGGATATTTTTCTTACAAAAAAAGCATCAATTCGCCGAATGAGGCTTTTTATCAACCCCCCGGAGCTATGTGAGACAGTTTTTATTATGGATGGGTGCTTTTTATTAAACTTTCTTTTGAACTGATGCATGCAACATCTGCTGAATGGCATTAAACAGCTTGAAAGATCAAAGACAATATTTAATATAACTCCGACTGAATTCGTCTGAAAGAAGAAAGTCTATACACCTAAGATGCCCCAGGGGTGAATAATTTGTATTTTTGGTTGAGCTAACGCTGTAACAGAATAACAGAATAGAATAAAACAAAAGATAATAGATTACATTATAACAGAAAGAACAGAACAGATAAGAAGAGAAAAACAGAATAGCACAGAATAGAATAAAATAGATAAGAAAGATTACAATAGAAAATAGATTATAACAGGACAGTATAGAATAAGACCAACAAAAACTAAGAACAGAATAGTAGTGCTATCACAGCTTATGTCCGGGCATCACCCTCAGGTGTGAGAGACACCCCTCATCGCTGTGTGACGCCGCGGGTGCGAGTGGGTGAGGTGTCTGCTAGCCTGGCATGTCTGGCACACTTATGGGCATCAGAGACCAGCTGGAGACGGCAATGTGCCAAACTGGGCACTGCAGCCCCCTGAACAGAGCTTCCTGCTCATATCCTGACTCAGCATGAGTACAGACAGAAAAACAACACCCACCTAAGATAAGACACCTGATGGGTAAAAATAAAACGTCATGAATGACCTCTGACGATGAAAACAATGGCATCATGGGACTCCAAAAAAATAACTGCAACGTTATCGCTGTATGCTGCTGCATTAATATCTTGATTTATTTAACATCCCAATGAAAATGCTAACCTCAAATCTCCTCTCTTCTCTGTCAGGGCTTCACAGTTGGGGGGGAAATGATCACACTGCCCTTCAAAGGCAAGATCTTAAGTCAGGAAATTACATCAAGCACAGAAGGGACCTTGGGATATTATTATTATTAGATATGCACACAAAAAAAACACTATGAAATAAAACAGAAATAGAAATCTGAAGCAGACCCCAGGGTGTGGATTCAATCAGCGTAGGATCAAAAAATGGATACTGGGAAACTTTAGGGTTTGAAGTTCTGTACCTCTCTTTCAGTATGCAGGGCATTACAGCTCTAAATTCCCATCAGCTTGATGATACTTGATCTTGATGTTTATGCCTCTGCTCTAAAATGGCTTAAAAGAAACCAAAACAGATTCATAATATTTAATTAAAAGAACTGAATCTGTCAAATTAGTTTAAAAAATTTTTTAACATAATGATCACAACGAAGGAGCATTATGATTGATTTTGATATATAGGAGTGCTGTCAAAATCTAATTACTGGATTTTTTACTTTGATGAACCGTGAGCTTTAATCATCAAAATGTAAACAAACAAAAAGGTTTTGGTAAAGGGATTAAAAAACAAAAACAAAAAAACAATATCTCCCTTTTGGAGTGGACTTTGAGATTTGTAATTTTGTAGATCTTTTTTATGCCCAAACACACACACACTACAAACTGACTAAAATTAAAAAAAGTGAAAAAGCATAATAGGACTCCTTTAAAATCTAAACCCCAAATAAACCGCATTAGGACTCAAGTACTTCATCCCTGAAAATCTTACAAGGAGAAAGGGGTAATAAATGAGAGGTGAGGAAGATAAAAGAGGAGGATGATGTGATAGCTGAAGGAATGACGTGTCATGTTGATATGAAAATGGCATTAAAGTGTTTCCTCTGAAGATCAAATAGCATCGTGCACAAAGAGGCTGGCACTACAAAGGTTACAACCTGATATACTCGTCTCACATCTTCAGCGCTCCTAATACGTCTGCTTATTGAGATGAAAGCTCAGGATCATTTCAGCAGAATGTTTTCTTAGTGCAGTCCGACTTCTGCCTGAACCGCTTCTACAACCAAACCAAGTTATTGAGACAATTAATTAGTGCTGTTTACTAAGTCAAGCGCTACTATTGTAACTGTTCATACTTGTACCTCTAAACTTGAGGATAAACACATAAGAAAGTAAGAAACCATCTAAGAACCATTTAAAACACCTTAAAAACTATATGGAACACCAGATCAACTACCCAGAACACCCTATAAACGGTAGAACATTAGAACCTGACCGATATATCGTTTAACCGATATTATCGGGCTGATATGAGCCTGTATATTTGCCACCGATATGAATTTTTTTTAAAGAACATATAACGCAGATTAAATGCTTCTGAATGGTGTAAATACTAAGTTTGTCCAACAGAGCGCACTTCATTGTTTGCTACTGGTGACTCAGGTCACTGTTATACAGATGCACAGATGATGCTCAAACTTCACCCGAGTCAATAATAAAGAACAACCAGGAAACCCCCTCAACTACCCAGAACACCCTAACAACTTCCCTAAAACACCCTATCAACCACCAAGAACTCCCAGAACAGCGTCAACCACCCAAAATACCCAGAACACCCTATCAACCACCTTGAACACCCTATCAACTACCCAGAATACCCTAAAATCATCTTCCCTAAAACACCCTATCAACCACCAAGAACTCCCAGAACACAGTCAACCACCCAAAATACCCAGAACACCCTATCAACTACCCAGAACACCCTATCAACCACCTTGAACACCCTATCAACTACCCAGAACACCCTATCAACCACCTTGAACACCCTATCAACTACCCAGAACACCCTATCAACCACCTTGAACACCCTATCAACTACCCAGAACACCCTATCAACCACCTTGAACACCCTATCAACTACCCAGAACACCCTAAAATCTTCCCTAAAACACCCTATCAACCACCAAGAACTCCCAGAACATAGTCAACCACCCAAAATACCCAGAACACCCTATCAACTACCCAGAACACCCTATCAACCACCTTGAACACCCTATCAACTACCCAGAACACCCTAAAATCTTCCCTAAAACACCCTATCAACCACCAAGAACTCCCAGAACACCGTCAACCACCCAAAATACCCAGAACACCCTATCAACCACCTTGAACACCCTATCAACTACCCAGAATACCCTAAAATCATCTTCCCTAAAACACCCCTATCAACCACCAAGAACTCCCAGAACACAGTCAACCACCCAAAATACCCAGAACACCCTATCAACTACCCAGAACACCCTATCAACCACCTTGAACACCCTATCAACTACCCAGAACACCCTATCAACCACCTTGAACACCCTATCAACTACCCAGAACACCCTATCAACCACCTTGAACACCCTATCAACTACCCAGAACACCCTATCAACCACCTTGAACACCCTATCAACTACCCAGAACACCCTAAAAATCTTCCCTAAAACACCCTATCAACCACCAAGAACTCCCAGAACATAGTCAACCACCCAAAATACCCAGAACACCCTATCAACTACCCAGAACACCCTATCAACCACCTTGAACACCCTATCAACTACCCAGAACAACCTAAAATCTTCCCTAAAACACCCCTATCAACCACCAAGAACTCCCAGAACACCGTCCAACCACCCAAAATACCCAGAACACCCTATCAACCACCTTGAACACCCTATCAACTATCCAGAACACCCTAAAAATCTTCCCTAAAACACCCTATCAACCACCAAGAACTCCCAGAACACAGTCAACCACCCAAAATACCCAGAACACCCTATCAACTACCCAGAACACCCTATCAACCACCTTGAACACCCTATCAACTACCCAGAACACCCTAAAATCTTCCCTAAAACACCCTATCAACCACCAAGAACTCCCAGAACATAGTCAACCACCCAAAATACCCAGAACACCCTATCAACTACCCAGAACACCCTATCAACCACCTTGAACACCCTATCAACTACCCAGAACACCCTAAAATCTTCCCTAAAACACCCTATCAACCACCAAGAACTCCCAGAACACAGTCAACCACCCAAAATACCCAGAACACCCTATCAACCACCTTGAACACCCTATCAACTACCCAGAACACCCTAAAATCTTCCCCTAAAACACCCTATCAACCACCAAGAACTCCCAGAACACAGTCAACCACCCAAAATACCCAGAAACACCCTATCAACCACTTGAACACCCTATCAACTATCCAGAACACCCTAAAAATCTTCCCTAAAACACCCTATCAACCACCAAGAACTCCCAGAACACAGTCAACCACCCAAAATACCCAGAACACCCTATCAACTACCCAGAACACCCTATCAACCACCTTGAAACACCCTATCAACTACCCAGAACACCCTAAAATCTTCCCTAAAACACCCTATCAACCACCAAGAACTCCCAGAACATAGTCAACCACCCAAAATACCCAGAACACCCTATCAACTACCCAGAACACCCTATCAACCACCTTGAACACCCTATCAACTACCCAGAACACCCTAAAATCTTCCCTAAAACACCCTATCAACCACCAAGAACTCCCAGAACACAGTCAACCACCCAAAATACCCAGAACACCCTATCAACCACCTTGAACACCCTATCAACTACCCAGAACACCCTAAAATCTTCCCTAAAACACCCTATCAACCACCAAGAACTCCCAGAACACAGTCAACCACCCAAAATACCCAGAACACCCTATCAACTACCCAGAACACCCTGTCAACCCCACAGAACAACCAGAATATCCCATCAACCCCACAGAACATGCAATCGTCCCCCCCCAGAACTCCCAGAACACCCTTTTAACCACCCAGAATGCTTTAACAAACACTAAATACTCCCAGAACACCCTATCAACTACCCAGAATACCCCAAATACCCTTTCAACTACTCAGAACACCCTATCAACCAACCTGAACAACCAGGATACCCTAACAACCATGCAGAACACCAAAAACACCCTATCAACTACCAAGAACACCCCATCAACTACCCAGAACACCCCAAAACACACAGTCTTTTATGAAAGACAAAGGGGTAAATAAATCAGCTTGATTGTGTCTTGTTCTAAGAACTTCCCTGGTTCTTGAAGACTTGTATAAACTCTTGCTGCCTGCTGAAACAGAGATGGCGTGTGCATTTCAATCCCACCTGACAGTCTGTTTGCGTAACCTAAAACCCACAGGAAGATTGAGAATGGTACAGCGCAGCAGGAAAAAGATGGCCCGCCTAAATGCTTCACACCTTTATTTATATCTGTCCTGTTATTTCTGGACTCATGTTTAAGTCATGAGGTCATTATGATCGTTGCCATTAGCTGGGTGGAGAGAAAGCGGACGACCGGCAGGCGAAGCGCGTGTGCCACTTCCTGTCAAAGCCCAAAAGCCCCATAATCCCACAGAGAGCTTCCTGTATGGAGCGGGTGTGCAGAAACAAGGATGTTTCTGATTGTACAATCACACAGCAGGGATTTAAAATATATATTTTTCTCTCTTGATCACATTCTCTCTCTCCATCCAGCCGAGTGACTGACAGGGACCCTGGCCAGCTCATCAATAGCCATTCACCCAATCCAATAACAACTGATTGCTCATCAATCGAGCAAAACATCAGCAGCACCAGTGAAGCCGCAGTGAAGCCGCAGACCTCCAGAGGGCCAATGCTGCAGAAATCACATTCCAATCAAGGGGTTTGTCAAATGGAGGGCTTCACCTCGGTAAACACACTCATAATCACACACAACAGATCTAGATGGGAAAGACATTAAATGGTACATGGTGACAAGCTTCAGGGCCTGAATATTTCTTCGTTCCCATCATGTAGGATGGTATGTTGGTAGTTAGGTATAAAGAGTTTATTGCTACATTGCTTTTACTGTGTGAGGGAGAGCCTTTCAAAATAGGGGCACATAGAATAATGAATTCATTTTGTAAAAAGAAACGTAAATGAATAATAATACTATTAATGAACAATTTCATGAAATTATGAAATTATTAATTAGAGTTTTTTTTCTCTCTCATTTTTGACAATATTCATTTTGATTAAAAATGTATAAAAAATTATTACAATTAATTAAATTTGTTATTAAGAATGAATCAGAAAGTAGTTGTTCAATTACTTAAAATTTTAACAAATGAATGATATTTTTTTTTTTGTGACAGGTACGGTTGGATATTGAAATGGACTTAATAATAATAATAATAACTAGAATTAAAAGTTAGTGAACTAACTTTGATGTTGGCTTGGCCATCTTGGCCATGGGGCAAAAGAGCCACAGTACTTGTGTGCCCAACATTCTTGAGTTGCCCCGCTGCAAAAAAATAAAATAATAATACCATAAAATACCAATGTGTCCCTGAGCAAGACACTTAACCTCTAGTTGCTCCAGAGGCGTGCGACCTCTGACATATATAACAATTGTAAGTCGCTTTGGATAAAAGCGTCAGCTAAATGAATAAATGTAAGTGTAATGCAAATAAAAAAATACACCTGCAACAGTCTTTTTCCATGGTCCATTGCTGTTTTCTTTTTTAATAAAAAGCCTAAGCTATGATAACAGCTAAGACAGGGTTGTCTAGCTGAATGCAAAAAAAGTCACGCAAAAACCATAATCTCCTAAATACCATTCAATTTAATCTTATTTTAATAGTACTGACAACATATTTTAAGTTATCACACATTACTGAAAAATTTAAGAAGGGACACTATTTATAGTATACTTAGGCGTGTCAAGAGCTAAACAAAAAGTCCTGTTTCATTACAAAATACTGTAACTTTTATAAACTTTATACTATCACCACAAAATGTTTATTAATATTTATTATAAAATAAATATTTCATAAAACTGATACTTAAATATATTATTTCTATAGGCTATACAAAACAGAAAAGAAAAAAGACTAAATAATAAGGCTGAATAAGCTGATCTATAGCATGTTAAATGGTGGTTGCCTGTCTATGAATGGTAGCCTACAGCCCTCTAAGCTCACAGAAGTGGTTTGACCCAAGTCCTCAGCAGCCAATGACATTGACCTCTTCAAACTGATTTTTAACGTTTACTTCATGTGTATTTAACACGTGAAATACACGTTAAATACCCGCTGATTTTTCACGTATATTTGACCCTCTTGGCCTTCCATACACATTAGACGTGAAAAAAGGACATTGCGTTGTTTTGATATGGATTACTTTATCACAGAATATTTGTTCGGGAGCACTTGTTTGGTTTAAAAGTAGACATGTCAAGTTTTCTATAGATATATCTCTCATGTCTCTTCGTTGAGTATTCATGGAGTTACAGTTCATTTTAATGTCGTTTGTAAATGAAGATCAGCGCAGACCAAGGCTGCAGACAGCACACCTTGTTTGTTATCTTTATTTTATAAGTGCCCAAAGTTTTGTTGTTATTATGTTTGTATCCAAAAAAAGTAGACCCTTTACAGAGACACGTTAAAATTCACGTCTATTTGACCCTCTTGGCCTTCCATACACATTAGACGTGAAAAATGGACATCGCGTTGTTTTGATATGGATTACTTTATCACAGAATATTTGTTTGGCAGCACTTGTTTTGTTTAAAAGTAGACATGTCAAGCTTTCTATAGATATATCTCTCATGTCTCTTCGTTGAATATTCATGGAGTTACAGTTCATTTTAATGACGTGTTTGTAAATGAAGATCAGCGCAGACCAAGGCTGCACCTTGTTTGTTATATTTATTTTATAAGTGCACAAAGTTTTGTTGTTATGTTTGTATCCAAAAAAAAGTAGACCCTTTACAGATTCGATTGATGTATTGCTCGATTAAAACTGAAAGTTTAATTTAAGTAAATTTCGGGGTTATCAGGAGAAAATGACTCAAAACGCGTATATGCGTTAATAGACTCCAGAGTTAAAAGGCTGTCGTGACTTTTTTTCCTTCCAGTATTCATAAGCTGTATCACGCTGTCAAATTATATTTCATTTTGCACACATAAACAGTTCAAAAACACCTGAATTCTGCTCTTGTTGTGTTCTAATGGGTGGATTCGTGCAATTCGCTGTGATATTATTTTTGGAAGCGCTCATTTCTCTCTCTCTTTCTCTCTGTTCTTTGGCCAGAGACATAATTTACGTTATAAAACGTATTCTTAAAATACACATTTCTGTTTTAATAAATGGTCAAATTAAATCATAGCATAACACATAAGTAGGTACAAAAATAATCAGTGATGCATGCGACCCTTTTGGTCTCAGTGTAGCTCCCTGCTTTACCATGTTATGCAACGCTGAGCAATCGCTGCGATGTTCAGCCTGACAGATAAATCTCACAAGCACATATAAACACTCATTTTCATGTGTATAATATATTCTTCTAATTGTTTTGTGCCGTTTCGCTGCAGTGTTTTAATGTGAAAGGCTGTAATTTCTCTGTGCACTTCAAGTGTTCAGAGAAATACATCGCTAGCTCGCGGGCAGTTGGCTGCCGCGAATATATCATGTTATTACTTTAAACAGTTCAGAAACATCTGAATTTAGCTCTTGGTGTGCTCTAACGTGTGGATTGCGTGCAATCGCCGTTTTAAAAGGTCTTAAATAAGAATAAATTCGCTCGTTGTGAGCTCTAAGAGACAATGCCTCCAGCAGCTGACCAGCCGTGATTCTTCTCTCGTCTGACTGGTCTCTGCCCAGAAATAAATTATTAATGAGCCCTGACCCCTGTAATCAGATATGTTGGTTTAGCTTGTCAGTTTGAGGGAAATTGTATTATTTACTTGTATTTTTAACCAATGTAAAAGTGAAAGTAAACAAAACTCCGGGTATTGCAACCAGTAGGGGCGCGATTTTTCTCAGACAATGGAAGTCTATGGGTAATGTATTTTGACATTTAAAAATTAATAAAAAAAAAACTTTAAGTCTGATCCGTCTGAAAAGATATAGCAACCAGCACCGCTCTATCCCGCAGGTGTCTGCCGAGTTTGGGGCTTGTGGCTTTAAAGCCCTAGGAGGAGTAGCGTTCAGAATTTCTGTCAGAAAAATAATAATAAGAAAAAGAAGAAGAAGAAGTTTAAATAGCATAACAGTATGTTGGCTTGTTGCCAAGCCAACATAATAATAAAATTAATGATATTAAAATGTTAATTAACATTTTAATTAAAGAATGAACTTAAAACTGATAAAAAACTTTAACAAAACAAATGTAAAAAATAAAACCTGTTTTTTTGTGACAGGATCAGTTAGTTAGTGATACTGACCGACAATAAAATTAATAATTTAAAGAATAATAGTAATTAATAAAATTAGTGCTATTAAAATTAGGATTTTAATGCATTTATGTGTATATATATATATATATATATATATATATATATATATATATATATATATATATATATATATATATATATATATATATGCATTCTTGTTTTTATTAGGCTTATATTAGGCCAAGAAGCTGTGGTTTACAGTGAATATATAACAGCTAAAACCCCCTTAGCTGTTATAAACCACGGCTTCACAGGGCTTATTGCTTTTACAAAAAGGTTATTCCATATCACCGTATGGTTTCACAAAATAAAACAGACTAAATAAAATGTAATGATATTAATAAAAACATTATTCTTCCACCGAACAATGTACTGTAGTTCCTCAGAATCAATTGTGGTTGCAATAGAGTAAACTAAGGTGTATTTAGTTATGTTTATTGTGTGCTGAAACTGGTATTTATGTGGAGGGGATGATCACATTTATTGTGTCTGTTGAACTGAGGTGTTACAGTATTCTGCCACTTAACATTAAACATTTATTGTTTGAATATTACAATACATTTCGAAATCTGAGACTTTTGCCGCATTTCCACCGAAATTACCCGGAACAATTTTACCAGGAACTTTTTTCCCCAGGAACAATTTATTGCCCCCAGACCTGTAGCTTTCTGTGTTTCCACCGCGGTGTAAAGTACCGGGAAGATTAGGCAAATGTCTGGTGACGTAGGTCTGCGCGCGTTTCTCAATACAAAGTACGCTGATTTTGGACGTGCATCCTCGGTAGTACAGACTTTGCTCATTCGACTCAGGAGTGTGATGTCCGCGATTATGCAAATCTGGTAATTTTGCAAACAGCAGCGTACTTGATAACTTCAGTCAGCTCGTCTTGGCTACTGCAATCTTCCTCTCTGTATATTTACAATAAAACGAAATAGGATATAAAATACCACTAACTCCTTTCGTTTTCATTTAAACAAAATGAATGAGCTGCAGAAATGTACTTAGTTCAGGGATATGTGTATAAATACAGCCATTACAATGAAACAAATTATTATATAAATTGCCTCTTTTTATTTTCATTTTAACATCTAGATAAATTGAATTCAGACCAAAGTTAACCTGTTAGATTAGACAAATTATATGTTATGTTTAGCCACTAAAGAGACATCAGAGCTAGCGGCACACATCAGATGGTCTAGCCGAGGTGATTTCAGCCAAACACATTTTTAAATAGGCGCTGTCTTTATAAATAAACCACAGATTTGAGTTTAAAACAACTATTCTCGGATGAGATACTTTTAAAATTACATTTCATGACACAATAAAAGTAATATTTTGAAAATGATGCGAATAAATGGTGTTTGAACTCAACCAATGCTGCGTGAGCTCAACCAATCAGGATGTTTAGTGCTCAAGTCCCGCCCCCGAAAGTTCCAGGAACTTTGAAAAAGTACCACCTCGCCAGCAGGGACTTTCTGAGGGGCATTTTTTTACCCGGAACTTTATTTAGTTCCTGGTTCCTGCGGTGGAAACACACAGAGTAACAGCCCAAAGTCCCTAATTCCTGAGTAAAGTTCCTGCTGTGGAAACGCAGCTTTAGATTCATAATAAAAGTACTAAAGCACGATGCTTATTGTGATATGTTGGATGGGAAGTGCCCTTCAAAGTTCCGTTCATTACCTGAAAACAGGCTAGACCTTAGATTCTTGGGATTTAAGAAACAATATCGCTCCGTAAAAATGAGAATCGGTTAATATATAGTTAGCGATATTTTTTTACCAAGCCCTAACATATATATATATATATATATATATATATATATATATATATATATATATATATATATATATATATATATATATATATATATATATATATATGATGGGTTTATCACAGAAAAGGAAAGGGAAAAGATGCAAATAATGCAAATATGATTTCATGGTTCATATGTAAAAACAATTATCAAAGAAATTAAGTACCTTCCATTTGCAAAGTGTTTTATTTACTTGATTTATTTAAATAAAATGCATTACCACATGGTTTTAATTGTTTTTTCCCTTGATTTTCAGCAAAACTGACTATATCTTGTGATATTGAGAGGATTTCTGTCAAAACGCCCACCCCTACCATCAAGCTCAGCGTAATGTATGACATTAACATGTTTAACAGAATGTAATCCGCAGCATGCTAGCAGATCTCATTACAGTCAGAGTCATAATTACAGCTGGAACGAGAGCGATCATGTGCTGGCACTGTGCTCGGTGTGTACTGTAATGGAGGAATGAAAGCCTGAGGGGGAAAAAAAGTGTTGTAGCATGGAAGCTCGTGAAAGCAGCATTCACACTCCATCTAACACTCAGTGTGTGACAGGTGTCCGTTCCTCTGAATTCATGAATTTTATCACAGATTAAATTCTGCCATCATAAACTCAAACATCATGAGATATACATCTTGTTTGGGAAATTTTAATGAATGTTTTAATATTTAACACATTAATATTACTAATAAAATTATTAATTTAGCATGATTTGGTTTATTTTATTTTAAGCTTGCTATTATAAACAACAATCATATTGACAATAATAAAAATGTTATATTTATGATATTTTTGTATTATAATTGTATTTTATTTTAGTTTACATGTTTACAACAAACAAATATACAAACAATAACAACAAGAGTCAGAATGATTTAATTTTGAGATGAATTAACCCTTTATGTTTCTTCTCTGAGAGCCTAACGAAGAAACCTCTAATGCAAATGACTTGTGAAGGGTCGTGTGCATACACAGCAGGAGAATCAACAGAAGGGCCACGACTGATTTCCAAGTGTCCTGAAGTGGATTATTTCATGAATCAAAACAAAGCTCTTGTGTAATTGGAGAGGTTGAGAGCAAATGTGCAGAGGAAATAAAGATGTCATGCAGCGAGAGACACTCGAGCACATCAGAAACCAAGACGAGAGGCCACAACGGTTCACTGGACCAACTCCATCTTTACTACTAAACAACAAAGAGATTAAACGAAGAGCAAAGAGACTTTTCCAACACAAACTACAACAGAAACATAATTAGTAATTGAGAGTGACGCTTCAATCACTGAAATCAGCTGTCAACAAGTGCTAAACTCTACACTAAACTCCAACGCAACAGATCGTCCTTGCTGACCGATTCTTTTCATTATCAGGATTTCTTTTCCTCTTCTCCTCCTCCCTGCCATTATAAAGTGGTGCTGAGGGAAAACAACACAATCTCTCTAAAGAAAAGGACTACTGTTGGGAAGTACTACGACTACAACTATTAATAAATGAAATTAGAAATAGCACATTAAAATAAAATAATTTTTTAGCAATATTATTAGTTAAATATTAGCTGAAATAGTAATTCAATAAAATAATATTAATAGTAAATTACATTACATATTAAGATACTGAATTTAAAATTAAGGGTCTCTTTTTACTGATCATAATTTTATTTCCTCTTCTTTCTTCCTGTCGGGAACTTGAAAAAGAAACATAAATGAAAAAGTTATAAATAAAATGAACAATACTACACTAAATTTAAATTAATAAAAGAAATGTAAAACATTATTCAAATTATTGTTGTTGAAATATGTATTAAAAATTAAAAACCATTAATATTAAATTATAATAAATAATATAATAAATATTAGTTCATTTTAAATGAAAGGTTAACAGATTATTCATACTTTAACAAATAATAATATATATATTATATAATATATATATATTAGATTTTTATATAATATATTTTATATATATAATAATATATATATTATATTTTTTAGAAAAATATAATAATGTTTAATAACCACATTCAAGCCTATTAAGAAAATGTCTTTACAACGTTGTAATTAAAAGAGGAAAAATTACAAGGTCTGTCATTGGTTGGCAAAACAGATAACCCCACCCCAAACTTGCTCCATTGGATGATATTTATTTCAAAACTAGTCCATTCATTTTTCATGTACTGTTGATGGATCAATAAAATAAAAAAATACAGATTTAGCACAACCAAACATTCTCTGAGGCACACACCTAACACAAATCCTTTGCTCTTCCATTTTAAGTTTTTTTTGCACCAGCATAAAAAAAAAAAAAAAAGGTTCCTGTGCATGCTGACATGTGAAATAGGTCAAAATCAGTTCTGGAAACTTCCCATGAGGGCTTACATCCACTTCATCCGCACTGGAATCCGATCAGTAATTAACGCAAGTCCCGTTCAGCGGGAGAGTTCAAGTCACTGTTTGCAGACAAAACCTCCTTAATGCATCCGCTGGAGGAAACCAGATTATTAAATGACATCCAGAGCTCTGCACACGTAATTCGGGTCTCCGTCGAGAGGTGCTAATGCAACGCAGCGCACGTGAAAATGAAAAGTATGCACACTTTTCTAATAAAGCAGCACGGTTAATTAAACATTCAGCATTCGCTGGAGACTCGCACCCGCGCCAGGTGCGAAACAGATCTCACACCAGCCATCCAATCAATGCAGCGTCATTTGCGCCTCTGCCTGACGTGTGAGAACATGTGTTCAAGCCTTCAATCAGTGTGAGGAAACGTGAGTACGAATGCATGCGTGTGAAACCTGAGAGAGAGAGACGAGCTACAGAAAAACAAAAATAGACTAAACTGTGCTGTAAAAAACGTCTAGAATGTCTTAAGAGGATGCATACTGTAGTAACACAACCTCCCACAACAGCCTCACAACGAGTTAGCAGCAGAAAATGTGAATATGTGGATCTCACGCTTATGACACGCTGAAAAACAATCATAATAACATTAAAGCCACAAAGCGTTTGGACTCATCCCCAGAAAACATCACTGACGGACTGCCACGACCCATCCTGTGATAATGATAGCTGTGTTTAATTCCTGTCAAAAGATCAATCGGTGAGTCTTGGCAAGTCTTTAGCCCATCACCGAACTAGAATAAACACTCGAGATCTGAGGGATTTGGCTCTGGAGCCGAACTGAGCTATCCTGCACACGTTAAATGAAGTTTCTTCATTTAAGACGAGTATTTTTGCATAAACACACACAGAAATGCAAATATATGGAGAGGGAGTTTACCTAAATCCAGTATGATCAGCTGAGCGCTTGCCTGGACGTTCCCGGCGTCATTCTCCGCTAAACATTGATAAAAACCTTCATCTGATTTTACTAAACCCAAAACCTGCAGGTCATGCTGCTTCTGTGGGGACACAAACAACAAAACAGAGCATTGCGTAAGAATTAACAACACTAACGCTCTTATTATTGTGAAAAAACAAGACGGCTAAATATGACAATTTTCCTGGATAAAGAATTACGGGATTTAAAAGATTTTAGATGTCATGGGTTTTAAAACTTTATCCATATATTTAAAAATGTAATTAACAGGACTGAAAAACATCAACCAATTTAATTAAATCATTACTTAAAAACTATTTCATTGATTTCATACAGTTATATATGTCAATAACAGGACTGAAAAATGGCAAAAAAATAAAAATCATTACTTAAAACTGTATTCATATAGTTAAATGCATCAGTAACAGAACTGAAAAGCATCAATCAATCGATCAATAAAATCATTACTTAAAAATGATTTCATTGATTTATTACAGTTAATTTCACACAGTTGTATATGTTTATAACAGGACTGAAAATATTGCACAAAAAACCTACTTAAAACTGTATTCAACCAGTAAAAAGTTTAAGAAACAGGACTGAAAAACATCAATCAACCAAATCATTACTTAAAACTGTATTCAACCAGTAAAAAGTGTAAGTAACAGGACTGAAAAACATCAATCAACCAAATCATTACTTAAAACTGTATTCAACCATTAAAAAGTGTAAGTAACGGGACTGAAAAACATCAAGCAAATCATTACTTAAAACTGTATTCAACCAGTAAAAAGTGTAAGTAACAGGACTGAAAAACATCAATCAACCAAATCATTACTTAAAACTGTATTCAACCAGTAAAAAGTGTAAGTAACTGGACTGAAAAACATCAAGCAAATCATTACTTAAAACTGTATTCAACCAGTAAAAAGTGTAAGTAACGGGACTGAAAAACATCAACCAAATCATTACTTAAAACTGTATTCAACCAGTAAAAAGTGTAAGTAACAGGACTGAAAAACATCAACCAACCAAATCATTACTTAAAACTGTATTCAACCAGTAAAAAGTGTAAGTAACAGGACTGAAAAACATCAATAAACCAAATCATTACTTAAAACTGTATTCAACCAGTAAAAAGTGTAAGTAACAGGACTGAAAAACATCAATAAACCAAATCATTACTTAAAACTGTATTCAACCATTAAAAAGTTTAAGTAACTGGACTGAAAAACATCAACCAAATCATTACTTAAAACTGTATTCAACCAGTAAAAAGTGTAAGTAACGGGACTGAAAAACATCAAGCAAATCATTACTTAAAACTGTATTCAACCAGTAAAAAGTGTAAGTAACTGGACTGAAAAACATCAATAAACCAAATCATTACTTAAAACTGTATTCAACCATTAAAAAGTTTAAGTAACTGGACTGAAAAACATCAATAAACCAAATCATTACTTAAAACTGTATTCAACCAGTAAAAAGTGTAAGTAACAGGACTGAAAAACATCATTTAATTAAAATCAGGTTTTAAAACATACAGTTAAAAGCGTTGGTAACAGGACTGACAATTGCAAAAAATAAAAATAAAATAAATAAAAATCATTACTTTAAACTGTATTCGTACAGGTAAAAGTGTCAGTAACAAGACTGAAAAATGGGAAGGTATAAAACACAAATAAAATAGAAAAAATAGCCAATAATCCGGATTTTAAACAAGGACTGAAAAAAACGTATTGAAAAATTTAAAATATAAAAGAGAAAATAAAAGATAAAATATTACAACACATCAGGTTTTAAAACAATGGTTGATAACAGGGTGGAAAAAAGAAAAAAAGGTTGCAAAAAAGAAAAAAGAAAATACAATAAAATAAAGGATTAGAAATGGTTGGTAACGATTACACAGCTGTGAAAAAAAAAAAATAAATAAAAATAAAAAGGAACAAAAACTATCATCCAGATTTTAAGCACTTTATTTCACTGACCCCTTTGTTTAAAAAAGAAATAAAAGATTCACCAGTAAATAAAATAAACAAAGACATTTAAAAAGAGGAATGAATGGTAAAAATAGTTTACTGTATATAAACATGCATAAATGTGCATCATCAAGAGTGTCTAACATACCACTATCCTGAAATAATCGCTGGGAATGACCGTGTCTCCATCCTTCATCCATTTGACGGTGGGCGGCGGCGAGCCGGTGACGTCACACTCAAAGATGATGTCCATGGACTCCTGGGCGTAAGTGTTGGAGGGTCTCGTCAAGAACCGTGGGGGAACTAGAAGAAGAGAATGAATGAATGCAGGTATGAACTAGAGAAGAGGTCACCGGGTGCATTACAAAATAAAAGTGCAACATCCCATCGCAGGGATTCGTGTGACAGACGTGGCTATGGTGGGACTGGCAGCGGCAGTAAAACTGAGTTTCCTCTAAATCACAGTTTCTTTGGAAACCGCATTCATCAGGGAACAAGCTAGTTTGCATCCTCTCCTGATGTTTATAAGTCGTGCAGGTAATGAAGCACGTTCAGTCGGGAAGAACAGAGCAAGAATACAGAGTCGCGAAATATAAAAAGAGTTTCAGATCCAGAGGTAGTTTTCTTATCAGCGGCTGCCAAAAGTGCGTCAAGGATGATTGATTCTGTATTTTTCACGCCCAGCTTTACCTTCTAATATCAACAAGAGACAGAAAATCAACAGCGCTCCATCTGCTGTCAGTTTGAGGGGGAGAAACAGAGGAAGATTCGTTTCCTTGAACTCTGCTCCGCTAACGATCTCTGGCACTCACTGTTTGTGGTGTGATCTCAATTCTCTAAAGCGCAAAAACACACAGTTGTTTCTCTCCTGCATCAGCCTTGGTGAATAATGCTGTTTTCAGACAAGAGTTTTGTTGTTTGGATGAACCTGAGTTCGATCTTCTGACCCTCAG
This sequence comes from Carassius auratus, assembly GCF_003368295.1. Lineage (NCBI taxonomy): Eukaryota > Metazoa > Chordata > Actinopteri > Cypriniformes > Cyprinidae > Carassius > Carassius auratus. Next base: position 69,739 of record NW_020526569.1, on the reverse strand, counting down.
ACTCCTGCAGGACTGGGTTCACACCGGCTGTGCTCTCAATGGAATACTTGTTTACTGCGAAGCACATACTGAAAACCATCTAATGCTTTTAAAAACAAGTTATAGGCCTATGTGAAAAAAGTATGCCAATAACATTACTATGCCACATCAATGGTCTCAAACTGATTCCTGGAGGGCCACAGCTCTGCACAGTTTAGCTCCAAGCCTAATCAAACAAACCTGATCCAGCTAATCAAGCTCTTCAGGATCACTAGAGACTTCCCAGCAGATGTGAGATGGAGCTAAACTCTGGAGAGCTGTGCGCCTGAAGGAATTGCGTTTGTGGCCACATTGTCACATGACATTCTCCGTATTTAACTCTGAAGTGTGCAGGATTGACACAAGCACTAAACTGAAACACATAGATCTGAAGTATACACTGAAATATTCACAACGCTTTTTGATCTGATTTCCATAATTCTGAGATTGTAATATAATATATTTCAACATATGTTAAACACAAAAAACACCAGTTTCCACAAAAATATGAAGCAGCAGTGATAGTAATAATAATAAATGTTTCTTGATCAGCAAATCCATCATTTTAGAATGATTTCTGAAAGGTTCATGTGGCACTGAAGACTGAGTAATGATGCTGAAAATTCAGCTTTACATCACAGGAATAAATTACAGTTTGCAATATATTCCAATAGGCAACAGTTATTTTAAATTAGAATAATATTTCACAATTTTACTGTTTTTATTGTATTTTTAGTCAAGTAAATGCAGCCTTGGTGAGCATCAGAGACAAAAACATTTTCTACTCATAACAGAACTAATATAAAATATTATAATAATAAAAGAAGATATAATTTATGTATATGTACATATATATTACTTTATTTTTAAGTGTATATATATATATATATATATATATATTTTTTTTTTTTTTTTTTTTGTGGTGCTAAAAACACCTTAAATCAATTTGCAAATGATAGAATGTTTTTTGCATTTAATTGGGAGACAATAAATTATATATAAAAAATATAAACGTAATGTACAAAAGTAACGTCAAAAAGTAAACGTACTTAACTATATACAAGACTCCTGAAGCAAGTGGATGTGAGAGTAATAATACGATAACAGATTTTCAGAACACATCCTTTCATTTTAAGAGTGACTTTTAAAGCCAGACCCAAGCCAGTCTTAACAGTGTTTTACACGGCTCTTTACAATCCTGCTAATCTGAGAGGGAATCCGCGTAAAATCCCAGCATGTGAACCCCGGCTCTCAAAATATCTGCAGCACAAGAGTTATGAGTCACTTCACATGCAGATATTAAGAGATTAACATGCCAGCATTTAATAACCCATCTCAGTGTTTCACAGTATGAAGAAACGGTCACTATAAATCTATCACGGCCCTCATCTCCCAGAAAACCTCTTAAAAACACCACAGAGTTATTTATACATCCAAAGTCAGCCAAAGTCTTGCAAGAGAAGCACAGATAATGACAGATAAAATGCAAGAAATCTCTCTTTCGGAAGAGGAAAAAACTAATTGGCATTGAAAGCACATCATAAATTAATCACATCAATGAAAGCAGCACAAGCAGGCATGAAAGAGAGCTAAAAATATGAAGTGAGTGAGTTCGTCTCAGTGCAAGTTAAGATCTACTGTGACATGCTGTTGATTACCGCAGAAAACTGGAAGTTTATTCACCTAGAAAAGACTTTTATAACATATTTTACCTGTCTATAGAGTTTGACGCATTGCTAACCTGGAATTTTCCTTAAGTAGGTGGTTAACGCGGTTGCACAGACGTACAGGAACTATAAAAATGCTCAAATAAGCACCTGCGTACGTGTTTTTCAACTTTACACACCTAAACGGCCTCTACGCTAGGTGTGTTTGTGCTACCATCTGACACAAAGCGGGTTATTTTTACCCATCAGACGCTAAATCAGATTTCCTGACTCCCCACGGGAGATTCAACTTCCTGAGCTCTGTAACAAACCCATCCATACGTGCGTCAGTACCTGCCAGAGAGGTGAAAAAGCTACTGGAAAAGCCATCCGAATGCATCTGGATGGGCTGAACGCAGCAGGAGGGAGTGAAAATAACAGCTTGGGTCAGGAGGGTGAAGAGATCATGAACACACTGCCCACCGCTATCCGCTTTATCTTACTTTGCTCTTGATTTTATATTGCACTGAAATCTCTTGCATCACCGCAAGCATCCATGTCTCACAAGAAAAAATACATCTAATTAGAAAATCCAATTACGGTATGGCTCAATTTCAAGAGTCAGATCAAAGTTAGTCTGGGCTTCAGGCGGCACGACCACATGCTGCACACAAAAATCCCCCAAAACTGCAAGCTCCGATCTGACTGACTGGCATTACGCAACTTCCACGAGTCAGCCTGCGTGAGTTTTTATCAGTTCGCCAGAAAATGGATTACAAAGTTTTACACACATTTTGAAACTAGATTTGCCAGGTTTATGGCAAAATGTAGAGAAATGTAGCATTGCATCACTCGCTGATCAGTGGATCCTCTGCAGTGAATGGGTGCCGTCACATTGAGTCCAAACCACTGATCTATAGAAATGACTGGATCGCTCACTGCGTTCTAAACCGTGTTCGAGCCGCTATCTTACTGTTCCCTACTGGCAGAGCAACAAAACACTGACCGAAAAAAAAATCACAATCTTTTACAAATGCATTTTTAATTCAGATGTGTTCTGCAATGTTTGTGATCATTTGGGGGAGGATAAGTGATTTAATTAAATAGTTTAAGAGACCTAAAGTTCACCCAAAAATGAAAACTCATTAATCATTAGTCATTAATTACTCACCCTCATGTCTTTCCAAACCTGTGAGACCTACGTTCATCTTCAGAGCACAAGTTAAGATATTTCTGATGAATTCAGATAGACAGCAAGGGTACTACACATCGTTAAAATAGTCCGTATTACATCAGGGGTTAAACTGTAATTTTACAATTAAAACTAAACAAAAAACTGAATGTAAACAATGCAGAACGGATGTTTTCTTTCAGATCAAAGTGTAAACAACAGAAAACGTGTGGCGCAGCAGACACAGAACAGTTCATGCTCATTCTCTCCAAAATAGCACCAGGGTGACACGGAGGAGACAGATTATTGAATAAAGTCATTATTTTTTTTCTTTGTGCACAAAAAGTATTCTCCTAGCTCCTTGCATTTTACATTTTGGGTGAACTATTCCTTTAATCTAGGATAATGACATCATACAATGAACTTACAGAAACTAGATTTTTCAGTAGCCTGACAGTTTTTAATGAGACGAAACTTAAAATAATATCAGAAATGTAGCACTTGAAACCTTGAGAAAACTTTGCCATAAAGTTAAAATGTTAAAAAGGGCATTCAAGCAAAGTACATTAGTGCGCACACATTCGGCCTCAAAAACCAAAAACCTTTATAAGTAAATTGTCACATTCAACATAATGCTACAATTATGTTATAATGGCGTTACAGACTTTTTTAAAGCCCCACCGTGCAGTAATTTCCTCTGCGTTTTCTGCAGCACTTTTTGAATGAATGACCACTGTCAGGCTGTTAGTGCATTTACCTGTTCACACGTACCTGTCTCATGTCAAAAAAAGGAAATTATGGTTATTCAGGTGGCCACATTTAGTCAAAATTAGAGCTGAGTTTGAGTTGTGCATGCATTAACTCACATCTAGAGAGAAGAGGCTTTTAAAAGTGTTTCCATGCAAAACTCCACATTAGACGGAGCTGTAAATTCCCACCGACTCCCCCCAAAAATAAATCCTATGCCAAGAGATGAAAATAATACAGAAAAAATGAATAAATAAAAACAAAACAACGCTTTGAAGTACCTCCTCCGCAGAGGAAAATGCCGTCTAGACACGTGTGAGTCTCAAAAGCCTGAACAGTGTTGCTAGTAATTACATACGGGAGGTTTAGTGCTGCTTAGTGAGTCTGTTTGTGCTGAACTGAATGTTTTTGGGAAATGTACCGTGCACCGTGAGCTCTGCCTGGATCTCGCTGGTCATGTTGCCGCTGTCCGTCTGGCAGGCATATATCCCAGCATCCTCTGCGGTCAGGTTGACGATCTGCAGGCTTCCCCCGCCAATCACAGCAAAACGCTCACGGCTGGAAAAAACACAGAGAGAGAAAACGAGGAGATGAGGATGTGTTAAAACCAGCCACCTCAAGCACACCACTGTAATACCGGATCGAGATGGAATCGAAAACAGGATACAGTATGGATTTAATTTCCTGCAGCTTTTCCTTTATGGCTTGAATGCACCGAAAGCAACTTCCCCCGAGTGTTTCGCTTGAGGTTTCTCGAGAAAAACAAACACTGTTTCCGGTTCCTCCCCGATGATTCGGAGGCAGGAAGATAGAGAGAGAGTTAATCTAAGATGAGCTGAGAATGGAAAGAAAGAATAATCAATAGTCACACACAACAGAGTAGAGAAAGCAAAGAGGAAGGATAAAGAGTCGACAGGGTCCCGCTGAACACAGTCAGACCTCCAAACCTCACGTCACTTTATTACAAATGCACTGCTATAGGGGAAAGAAAAGATATCACCAATTACTGAGTTTGACTAAGAACGGAGAGTAAACCGGCCTGGAACGATAGCTTCCCACATTCACCTGCTCACGCGTCAACAAGTGTCTTCCAACACAGCCAAGTGTCAAACTGCAGCTCACAGTGGCAATGACCAAGGCTGAGCGAATTCTGGTGTCAACTTGATGTGAATTCTTGTAGAAACTGAGACATGAATGTAGCAATTTTAAATATCATGCATTACCATTCAAATGTTGGTGCCATTATAAAAAGAAACGTATACAAAAGTGGCAGTAAATCTGTTTTGTGTGTTCTATTTCAAATAAACGCTGTTCTTTTAAACTTTCTATTAATCAAAAAATCCTGAAATGTAAAATGCATCAAGGTTCCCACAAAAACATGAAGTAGCACATCTATTTGTAATAATAATACATGTTTCTTGAGCAGCAAATCAGCATTTTAGAATGATTTCTGAGTAATGATGGTGAGAATCCAGCTGTGCGTCACAGTAATAAATTAAATTTGACTTTATATCCACATAGAAAATTTTACAATATTACTGTTTTCACAGTATTTTGATCAAATAAATGCACCTTTCTAAATTCAATCTTACCAACCCCAATTGTAAATTATTGCATAAATACAAACATTTTGTGTAAAAATAACAATATTTTATATTGTTAGAAATTGACAAGAATTTGACCATTTCAGAACTAATGTTTGTATGAACAGATTTTCACAATTTCACTCTACTTGAGTTTAAAATCTGGGTTTATACATTATTAGAATATTTGAACATTATTAGACATTATTAGAATGTTTGAACATTATTAGACATTATTAGAATGTTTGAACATTCTTAAACATTACTAGAATGTTTGAACATTATTAGAAAGTTTTAGAATGTTTGAACATTATTAGACATTACTAGAATGTTTGAACATTATTAGGCATTATTAGAATGTTTGAACATTATTAGACATTATTAGAATGTTTGAACATTATTAGGCATTATTAGAATGTTTGAACATTATTAGACATTACTAGAATGTTTGAACATTATTAGGCATTATTAGAATGTTTGAACATTATTAGAAAGTTTTAGAATGTTTGAACATTATTAGACATTATTAGAATGTTTGAACATTATTAGACATTATTAGAAAGTTTTAGAATGTTTGAACATTATTAAACATTATTAGAATGTTTGAACATTATTAAACATAACTAGAATGTTTGAACATTATTAGACATTATTAGAATGTTTGAACATTATTAGACATTATTAGAATGTTTGAACATTATTAGACATTTTCTGAATGTTTGAACATTATTAGACATTATTAGAATGTTTGAACATTATTAGACATTATTAGAATGTTTTAGAATGTTTGAACATTATTAGACATTACTAGAATGTTTGAACATTATTAGAGATTATTAAACATTATTAGAATGTTTGAACATTATTAAACATTACTAGAATGTTTGAACATTATTAGACATTATTAGAAAGTTTTAGAATGTTTGAACATTATTAAACATTATTAGAATGTTTGAACATTATTAGAGATTATTAAACATTATTAGAATGTTTGAACATTATTAAACATTACTAGAATGTTTGAACATTATTAGACATTATTAGAAAGTTTTAGAATGTTTGAACATTATTAGACATTACTAGAATGTTTGAACATTATTAGACATTATTAGAATGTTTGAACATTATTAGACATTACTAGAATGTTTGAACATTATTAGACATTATTAGAAAGTTTTAGAATGTTTGAACATTATTGGACATTACTAGAATGTTTGAACATTATTAGACATTATTAGAAAGTTTTAGAATGTTTGAACATTATTAGACATTATTAGAATGTTTGAACATTATTAAACATTATTAGAATGTTTGAACATTATTAGACATTATTAGAAAGTTTTAGAATGTTTGAACATTATTAGACATTACTAGAATGTTTGAACATTATTAGACATTATTAGAATGTTTGAACATTATTAGACATTATTAAACATTATTAGAATGTTTGAACATTATTAAACATTACTAGAATGTTTGAACATTATTAGACATTATTAGAAAGTTTTAGAATGTTTGAACATTATTAGACATTATTAGAATGTTTGAACATTATTAAACATTACTAGAATGTTTGAACATTATTAGAAAGTTTTAGAATGTTTGAACATGATTGAACATTTTCTGCATGTTTGAACATTATTAGACATTATTAGAAAGTTTTAGAATGTTTGAACATTATTAAACATTATTAGAATGTTTGAACATTATTAGACATTATTAGAATGTTTGAACATTATTAGACATTATTAGAATGTTTGAACATTATTAGACATTATTAGAATGTTTGAACATTATTAGACATTATAGAGAACACTGAAAACAAGTCATTTTTATGAACAACTTAATCTAAGAACATTATTATTCATTATAAACTATTGTTTATTCTAGACTTTAGCATGCAAATTAATGGAAGCCATTTCAGAATAACTAACTAAAAGTTGTTACAAGACAATTATGTCATTTTAAAAATCATGTAGCTTTTACCATAAAAAAAGCTCACACCGTTAGCTTTCTATTGCGGACGTGCTTTTAACTAACTTTTTGAGAACTTTGTTACCAGCTTAAAAAATGTAATATTAAAAGAACAATCGATTCATACAATGTTTTCTTCCAACACTGTGAGAACATCAAAAACGAATTCCTTCATAAGAATCAATGAACATGAATGTTTCAGAGCTTGCGTTCCCGCAGGATCACAGGAGCGTCACTCCAGCGCAGCTATATTTAGCATCTCCCAGTCACTGTTAGTCAGTGATGAGACAGCAGGCGCCGCTCAGAGAAACCAGGTCCCCAAACCCAATGAGAGATTCGTTAAACGCATGAGATGACAGAAGTCAGATGACGCTGCGACGGGAGCCCCTGAGAGACCTGAGGCGGCGGTGGCCGGATAATTAAAAAAGAAATTAAAAAGAAGATGAGTCTATAAAGTACAAAGAGCCTTGTTAATTGTCTTTTAGCAGAGCATTAATGCACCAGACTGGAGGAGGGTAACAGAGCATGATGGGTAAAAAGTTAGTTTTTAAAGGAATAGTTAAGACATTATGTTCCTTTGTAGATTTTAAAATATTTTTTTTGCACTTAAGACATTGTTTATTCACTCAAAACCAAAGAAAAACAAAAAAGAGTTACTTTAAATAAAAAAAAATAAAACATTTCAAATAAATTATTTTTTCTCACTTAGTTTCCAAAACAACATTATAATTTTCAGTTGAAAATGTTTAGTTGAATTTTTTTTTACAAAGCTATATAGATATAAGAAAATGGTAAGATAAAAATAACAATTTCTAAAACTTTAACAGAAATTACATTGAAAAGAGAACTTATAACAATTAAATCTAATTTAATCTATTAAATTAAAAATAACATCGAAATGTTACCGTTCTGCAAATTTATGGGAAAGAGATTGGGTAAAAAAAAAAGTCCTTTAAATTAGCACAAAATTCAACCCATGAACACTTAATTTGGTGATAATTGTCCCAAACAAAACCACAAACTGGATAACATCTGATTTATTTAAAACTCAAATTAAATCTTTAAAACTTTAACTTTTGAAACCCTGGTGGATACAGGAAAAAAAAAAAAAGATACACTCAAGTGTTCTTCTCTTAAAGGTTATCTTTGAGAGCATCTGGATAACCATTAACACACTTCAGAAGGATCCTTATGTTAGGATTTATTATCCGCCATTTCCCAGAATTCTTCCATTCAAAGGCCAGTTTAAATTTACTGTTGTTTGCTAAATCTGACCAACCATTAAAAACGTAATAAACTTACTATAAATGTTTAAAGCACATGCAAACAATTCCAGGACGTTGTACGTCATAAACAGAAACATGAGGGCGAGATTTCGAAGTAGAATGCATGATATTACCAAAAACATAAATCAGTGTACTGCACAAAGAGGAAGTGCTTGCTGAAAATTGACGCCCATCCATCCAGCATTGGCGCCTGTTTGTGAGCAACACCTGACTGGATTTACATTACACTTATATTACAATCTTCCCCTTGCAAATGCTCCAGGCTGATGTCTGTGTTGAGAAGAGGTCATCAACAAATACGTCCCATCTGGAATACACAAAACTGCTCCGTCTCCGGCCGGTTCATCCACATCAGTGAGGACAAAAGGTGCTCTTGTCAGTGAAGCAAGCCATTCGCATTCTTCCCAAGAATTCCTCCGTGATCCGCTGGCCTTCTGTAAAGCTCTAAACAGCATTCCGGCTCTAATCCATGAGATTCAAACGTGAGATAAGACAATTACAGCTGTGTATCTGAGCCCATCTGTTCATATCGGACACTCTTTACATGATTCCAAACATGGAGAAACCGGTCTCACATTAGAAAGCATTTATCAGAAATCCCTCTAAACCAGTGTTTATGCCTGGCCAGTAATGAATGAGCGGCTGAGCTGATAAGGAGGTGAATTTGTTTATTCAGTTCCTGCAAGCCATTCCACAATCTTCAGATTAGACTTACAACAACATGCCAGAGAAACAAACAATGGAGAGGGCGAAGAATGTGACTTATTCAGCACCGCTTCTCCTGCTGAAATCTAAGGCCTCTAAGCATATGAGATTTGTACGGTTTAAGCTTTCGGTCTTCATTCTTGGCATAGTACTACCTGAAAAGCTTAATTCACACAATGACAAATCTCCACTAATGTAATTCTAAACCAGTATGGTGCTATTTATTCATACGATTTTACACACAATTCCATTGCAGTCAACATTCATAGTGACCTCTAAACATTTTTAAAATGTACTTAACAAGGTAAAAAAAAAAAGCATTTTTAAATTAAAAAATTAAATTAAAAGCACGAAATAAATTCTAGAGGAATTAATAAATAAATAGCAACATTTATTTCATTTTACGCTTACTTATTTCTACTTGCATATATATTTGAGATTTGGTAAACATAACATTTAACAGTGTTATTGAATTTGTATTTTATTTTAAAGACTACCTTTAAGTGCGCTTTAGATGATGGGAAAGGCATATTAAATGAAAAGAAAAAAAATACACAAGAAATAAGCATGCACAATTAAATACGCAATATTTTTCATACATATTCAATATGGACTTAAACATTTAGAAATGTTTTATTTTAATAATTTATGATCATTTAGCATCGCATGCCTGTAGGTCATAGATACGTGCGTAGGAAAAAATACTTATATAGTCAAAATATGAGAAAACAAGATAATCCCGCACACTATCAACTTGCAAAACAATAAAATAAATACTTTAATAGCAACGTTTCGATCGTATGATCTTCATCAGGCATCAACCTTGTATCATACGATCGAAACATTGCTATTAAAGTATTTCTTTAATTGTTTTGCAAGTTGATAGTGTGAGGGATTATCGTTTTCTCATATTTTAATAGTTCAAAATGCAACTTTAAGAGCCTTTAAAAATCCTATATTAGTCCTTCAAAAGTTTGAAACATAATAGAAACATCTATTTTTATGTGAAGTTTAATTTTAAATCATTTCAGTCACAGTCTCCTGTCTGTCTTCACTCACAGAGGGGCTTTTACCAGAGTAAAGACTCAAACTCAACAGGGAAAAATGAAACTCTGAATGGAGGATTTGTATCACACACACACACACACACACACACACACACACACAGACTACAGATGTTGTGTGAGCCGTGATGGACTCTGTCTACCCCTCTGAGGGACTGGGCATTGTGGGTAATATGACATTATTAGAATGTATCCAGCATCAGGAATACATTACATCGCCCGAAGACCATGAGAGAAGCAATTACGCTGTAAATGGAGTCTGTCAGCAATCATCAGTCCTGCACAGACAACCGGCAAAGAACCGCAATTAGACATTTAGCCGCTTTCAATCGCCAGCGTGAACTGACAACAAACCTCATCGGAGGAAGCCGTGAGAGACGCACGCGAGTTAGCGGCTTAAACAGGTCATGATTAGTCTGCTCAGCTCTTTTTAATACGATCAATTCAATCTTTATGGAACGCGTCGTTTCAAATTACGGTGGGTGGGATCGAAGCATTACAACAGAAGCTCAATCAATCCCAATTCAATTCTGTCAAGACTGCAAACTCTGGTCCAAACACTTCATACACAGCATTTAAAACGGCATGATCACCATATGAACCTTAAATGATGCTGCAAAAATATTTTCATCTCGTTTCATACAGGATCTTTTTGTATTATTATTTTTGTGCAAAAACAAAAAAACAAAAAAATTAATTTTGTTGTATATATATATATTTGTGCTGTAAAATGATTAATCACATCCAAAATAAATGTTTTTGTTTACATTACATGTGTATGTGTACTGTTTATATTTATTATGCACACACACACACACACATATATATATACAAACACACATATATATATATATAAATTGGGAATAATGTAATAAATTGTATATAATAATAATATTATATATATATATATATATATATATATATATATATATATATATATATATATATATATATATATATATATATATATATATACATATGCATACATATATATATGGGGTGAATATATAAATTTCTAATATTTTTCTTATAAATGTTAAATATTCTGTTATACCTAAAGGCTACATAACCAGATTAATGCAATTACTACTAAAATGTTTGTTAATATTCAGGTAATATATTAGAATTGTAATTAAAAATAAAAAACTATATGTAAGTATTTTTATATACTTAATATATACAAACATATATTTACATATATTTTTACCATTTACAAAAGAAACAGGATTTCCTTTCTTAAAGCACTTTCCGTCTATAATTCCTAAATTGTGTTTCACAATAAAATGTATAAAAGAAAGAAAAACATCATTAATTTTGCATGAGCCGCAGCAGGGATGGAGCTTTATCCCCAATCTTATTAGGACAGCGACTGTCAGAAAACAGGCTTCCTAAATACACCACCTACACAATCCTCTGATCTGACTCACAGATGTGAAGGGCAGTCTTCTTGTTACTTTTACCTTAAACTATCCCAAATTATAAATATATGCATAAGCACAAAAGAAAGGGGTGTATATATACATTTCTGGTGTATTTCTTATAAATAAAAAATGTTCTACTACATTTTAAACCATATCAGATATACAGATATAATACAATATAAATAAATAAACAAATTAAATAAAACAACCAATTCATGTGCACAAAGGAAAGTGGTGCAAACTTAAACTTTAAATAAAAATATTATACTTTATAAATGTTGCCTTGTACTAAGTGCAAATGATAAAATTACCGGAACTGAAACACAAATAAATGAAAAGTAAAAATAAATATTTAAGAAAACAAAAGCACGAAGTAAAAAATGAAATAAATGTAAATATGCAACAAAAAAAAAGCTAATAAAAATGTATGTTATTTTCAAGTTTAATACACAGGGTAAGTGGTTAACTCTTAATCTTAATATGATCGATAGTATTTTATCGATAGTAGATTTATTAATCTAATCCACTAGATGCTGGCTGCTGACCTTGAATGTGTTTGGATGCAGACTGTAGATCAGTAAATGCAGTAATACAACCCTAGTGTGTAAAGGGATCATACGCAGA